>NC_133237.1:10268318-10571045 GCF_040436345.1 Pagrus major
TAACTCTCAGCAAGGTAATATGTTTCCCAAAATGTCGAACTATTCCTTTAAGGATTCCTATCCCTATTCAAAACCACTTTAAATGCCGGAAATGTCTGAAACACACACTTTGGCTTATCATGGTGGGAAAAGCACAACTTAACCAATGGTTGAGCTCTGTAGAATCAATCAGTGAGTCAAGACACCGTACATGGCACAAACAATACCAGGAAACTGAAGAAGTAAAGGGAGTACAGTCTCTGCCAAGGAGGTCATGTTTTCATATATGTCCCTTTGTTGATTTGTCAGCAGGCTTACACAGAAACTCCGGAAGAAACTATTTTAAGATGGTAAAATAGGGGGATTTTCAACATCTTGATGGAAGAAAATCTGATCCAAGCTCTAGTGAGATTGAATTTTGGCAAAAGGTGCCATATGTAAGAACTGACCATCTGTCGAATTCATTCTCCAAACTAATAGGGGGCAGCACATCACCAGAGTAACCACCAGCTAATGCTAGATGCTAACTGTAGCTGCCCTTTGCAAGTCAGCTCCATTAGCTGTGCCGCTAGCTGTTCAGACAGGAAGCTCAGGGACGAGGGGAGTGTTGCTGTCCACAATGCTAGCACAGGGGCTTTGGACCGGGACAGGCTGGGGCTAGCTGGTTAGCATGCTAACTTCAGTAGATATCTCTGCAACATAATACAAAGACATCTCAAAACTGCTATTAATTCACATTGTATTCATCATTTTAGTTCATTTTATTAATTACATATCGCCCCTTTAAGCAGTTATGGATGGTTTAACACCTAGAGTGATACAGGGCCATCGAGTTTGGTAGTTTGATTGAATGAATGGGGACTGTTGGGCCTTGGCGGAGATATGTACTACTGAGTGACTTTCTAGTTTACATTTGTGCTTTTCCTGCAGTGAAACGGGTTTAATTGTGAATCTTACACATCCCAAGCATGAAGATGTCTAATGTTAACAAGCTCAAACAGAAACAGGCCAGTACCTTTCTAACTTCTAGAAAATGTTAAATAAACAAAATCTTTCTAAAATTTGCATTTTTGTTCTTGTAGCCCATCCCTGCCATCATACCTTAGTGATGAGTAATACAGCAGACTGCACAGTATTAGCCAATCCTGAGTCTAATCTCATCCAAACACACCACCAGAACTTAATGATCCATGACTTTTCTGTCATCACACTGCGTTTGTTTGAAAAGGACAGGCAGCTATTTTTGACTCAGGTGCCAAATGTGATACCAAATCACAAGTGAAACTCCAAAAGAGTCTACTGCTGTAACATTTCAGTGTTAAATAAAAAAATTCTGTGTGTACTTACTGTAAATGGTTTACATAGATCCTCTTCTTCTGAAGTGTGAAGTTATTATAGAGAAGTGCCGTTTCCCTCTTTCTATGGGTTAACAAACCCCAAACAAATGCAAACACACACACACACACACACACAGAATACAATATGGACAAACATGGGCATCTAAATCCTGACCACAAGACTCATTGTTTTAGTCACAGTAACAGACAATTCCCTTTTTTTTTGTTTAATGACGCTGACATCACTTTCATTTCATTATTTCATTTCTTTGAAAGTGAAAGACGGCTTTATTCCAGGAGCATCAATCATACTTTTGTAGGCAGACACTGATTTTTAGCACATGACATCAAGTAGGGCCTACATAATAGAACCTGAAGTGGGTGTCAGGTCTGATACTGTTATTAAAATAGATCCACCCCACAGATTGTTATGACGAGATGCACCAAAGCCAAAAAAACCCATGATTCAAATGCGTACATACAGCCATGTGTGTGTGCTTCTTTTAATAGGCTGACATGGCCCTCGGGTTATTGTGAAATGTTTTGGTGGGTTTTTTTGGTGAAATCGGTGTTCACTTTCTCTTCACGGCTGATCACTTCTAATTGCATTCACACAAAATGCATTCAATGACCACGCCTTCTAAATTCATTTACTTTTTACTCAGTTGAACTGAAACGCATTAAAATGTCTAAAAATGAGTAGACCATTGTTATATATTTTCCTGCAATATTGAGAAACCCAGTTAAAAAAAAAATCTTAATTCTATTCAAGGCAACATTGCATAGACATTGCAGAATCACGGACTTTGCAGGCGCACTTGCGGGAAAACTTATTATGAATGTGTAAAAAAATGACTGTAGTAAAACATTACTTGAATCATGGAGGCCAGAAATGGTATTCAATCAAATCATGATGATGGTCATGACGGTGTATTTAATACACGTCAAATATAAAATTAATGTAAATAAGAATGTAATTTGCTCCAGTCTGCTACATCTATATGTAAAATGAAACAGAAAGCAAAATTACATACCTAAATGGGTAACTGAACACCTATTTTCATTCCTTGATGGCCTCTATGGAAGAGGAAGAGGAAAGGAGGCGGTTGAGGCAGAATCAGAATCAGCTTTATTGGCCAAGTATGTGTCCACATACAGGGGATTTCACTCTGGTTTACATTGCTGTCAGTTTACTTCACAGAAATAGATATACAGTGAGGAACGAGGTCGACAAGAATCAAGACAAGGTGGAAAGTTTATGGCCACCAGCCACATGATCAGGCGTCCCCTCTTGAATGCAAAGAATGATGGATGTCAGGTCATGTCTGCAAGAGATGAGATATAATATATGTTGATGATGTAAGGCAGCACAATCTAATACAATAAAGAAATACCCTCTGTGAGTCTTGGTTTATTCTAAATAAATAAATAGAAAATACTTCAAGGACTATTGATAGATACTGTAACGCTACCCGGTGTTTTTTAGGACATGTGGTGAGTGAGTTACAAAGTGTTCCTATCGGCAGACAGATGTTCTGGTACAAGGGTTGATCTTGAAATGAATGGTCTTGGTTCCATGTCGGTAAATTATGAACAGTTTCTAAAACGTGTGCTCAGAATAGAGTGATGTGTGTAACCATTTGTTTAAAAAAAAAAAAAAAACCTGTAACACCAAGTGCCAGATACCACTAGGCTTACAGAAGGTCACATGACTTCATAAAACTGAGTCAGTGTGTGAAAGAGGGACGACCACAGAGCTGTGGTGTGTTGGCGTCTGTCTAAATGTGTGCGGGCGTATTTGTATGTATGTTTGTGTGTGTATGTTGAAGGTTAACTTATGACTGAGACTGTGTTTAGTGGAAAGATTAGAACGTGTGTGTGTGTTCCTGTAAGTCATTCATTTTTCTGGTCATGAGCAGAGGCAGAGCCAAGATATCAATGCTTTGGCAGATAAAGCAGCTGTAATAAGATTAGAAGTACTGTCATTATGTCATCAACAATGTTAGTAAGGAGTTTAGTATGATAATATAGGCAGCAACTGGTGATAGCTGTAATAAAAGTAATAATATCAAGGCAGTAGTCATAGGAGTAATATCTGATGTAGTATTAGTAATCACTCAGTGCATTTACATGCACACATTCCCGTTCAAAGGTTTAATGTTTTTCTTCTTTCCTTCATTAATGGAGCAATTTGTAAGATATGGCCAGAATTTTAGTTTAAAACATCCAAAAAAAATTTACTAACATTATCAGCAGGGTGTGAAGGAACAACAGTGTCGACGCATGATAAACAGCTAGCCCCGGCCTGTCTTGTCTCGTAATACCAAAAAAATTCCAGGGCCACTGGCTCCAATGGATGCCGCAATCATAAACTATAAGTGTATGCTCCGTACAGCAGCAGTGCCAGCAGCAGAGTAGCAGGAGTCGATTTTCACTGTAAGTAATGAGATTTTACCCACAACAGGATAGTGGAGGATTTGTTGACAAAGGGAAAAGCAAAGCCGCCTATTTGGCAATGTTTCGGATTCAAAACCAGTGCCAGTAGGGAACCTGATAACAACAATGAGGGAAAAGGAGTTGGCTACCTCACTGAGAAGTTTGAGGTGTGCAGCCTGTCACCTGCAGCTCATCATCTAACACCTCTTTCTTGTTCCTCCTTGATGAACGATAGCAGTAATTGCTCACTGTTAACCACATTGCATTTCCTGTGACACAAACCTGAGTGACTTTTCTTATAAAAAAGCCCAGAGGAATCGGTAATACTGGTGTTATCAGCTTATTAGTTGTCACACAAACCTTGTCACCACAGCAAACCTATTCTATGATCAACATGATAAACGCCCCCCTGGTTGATGTGCAAGAAAATGTGATGCAGGGCTCTCGGGTGCCTTTCAAGTGGAGAAAATGCAATTTAGACCTCCCTATCTGCTAGAATATTAGCATCTAAATGCTTAAATAGTGTAGAGGTGTAGTAGTTATACTTTATATCTGAGTCACACAATAAAAGTTACTGTGGAGCTCTTTCACAATCTTGTGCCACCGGTGCTCCACCTCACACTGCTGGTGCCCCTTTTATTTTTTCTACTCCGGTCCCTCAGATAGCCTGCGTCCACCACTGCGTAACACTTGGAGTAGGCTCGTAGTGATAAGGTAATAATAAGTGATGATAGCAGTATTGGCATTATAAAAATGGCAGAAATAACAGTACCGATAGTAATGGTGGTTTAGTAGAAGCACTGCACTGCTAGTCTCCTCAAGATGAGAAAATGTGACTTTGTTATTGCCTGCAGTTGAACTTAAGTACACACACAGTGCTGTATGTTACATGTGTCAAGTTACAATCCTCTCCCGTATGGCCAATAAAAAAGTGATACAAATTGTTATATCGAGCCCCTTTAATACAATCCCAAAAACAGAAGTTGGATGAGTGTGAGGAAATAGGTGCTGACATCTGATAGCCTGCAGATTTCTTGGGGAAATTATAAAAAACACACTGAGATCTGGAGCAAAAAAGTTGCCTTTCTTTCCTTTTTTTGTTTCTTTCTTACTTAAAGTGAATCATGCCACATACCAGTCATCGTAGGTCAGTTGAATTCATAGAATCTGAGGTCAGCAGAACCATTGTTGCTCGGTTTCGTTTACTTGCTTGGCCTCAATACACTTAATATCCCATGGATGCCATCCCATGGATATGTCCATGGAAGAATTCCTTAAGTACATCCTGGGAGAGAAAAAGGCCTGTGTGCTGGTATGTTGACAATACACAGTGACTTATCCAGCAAGTTTATCGCATCATTCTTCAACGAGGCATTACAGAAGATAAAGAGGTGAAATCATGATGCTGACCTTATTGTTTTGGCTTTGCAGGACGTTGCATTGACGTCAACGGGGCTAAAAATGATACTGAATGTAGATCCCGATTTGGAAATGTTTATATTCTTAAAGGAGTGAGCACCCTGAGCCACGTATCAAATATCCCAGATGTTTCCATATAAATACTGGACTTGAAATCAACATGTTATTTGAGCGTCTCTTTCGCTTTCTCTTTCTCCAGCTGAGGGGCAGATATATTAAAAGATTTACAAAACTGTGTGTATGTGTGTGTGTGTGTGTGTGTTGTGTAGCGTGAGTTGAAATTTCAGCTGATGTTGGCACCAGACGGGCTACTTTATTTGACCACAAATGTCAGAGGCACCCACGGCAGAAGAGAGGAGAAAGAAAGCTGAAAACAATGGGTCTTTTAACAGATACTGAAAATAATGCTTATTTTTCTTCTCTCAGAAATAAAAGCATTGTGAAAACAATTACGGGCACATTCCAGCATGTGACACAATGTTCAATCAGATAACAGTCAGATCTGCCTTTGTGTTTCCTTCTAACTGGTAGTTTCAAGAAAACTTCCAAGGAAGCTGCAATGCTACTTCATCTTTTGGTCTTTCACTTTGCACTGATAAATATCTGATATGATAAATCCCCAAAAGAATACCTAAATGACAACTCACTATTCCTGGGAGGATTTGGTCTTTTCAAATGAACCTGCCTGAAAACATTTCCATTTAAGGAAATTTTTCGTCCTCATGCCCTTATGTCATGTCCTTATTTTTCATTTTGTGAAAGAAGACATTGATATAGCAGCAAAATCAGTGTGGCTGCAGTGGCAGAAGTGAACAGGCTTACAACACACTTGTGACAGTCGCTTTAACTCATTTATGATCAAGCAGGTGTGATGCAAGTTCCCAAAACTCATACTTGAGTAAAAGTAAAGATATCATGTCAAAATATTACTTTGGTAATAGTGAAAGTTCCCCATACGAACAGTACTTGAGTAAAAATAAAACTGTCTGATATTAAATGTACTTTAGTATTGAAAATACAAGTAAAAATATATAACATGTATGCATATAATGTATGCTACACTGTATCCATCCATTGTCTGTAAGCGCTTCATCACAGGGCTGACATACAGGAACAAACAACCATTCACACGTCTCGTCTTTGGACTGTGGGAGGAAGCCAGAGTACCCAGAGAGAACCCACACAGACACAAGGAGAACATGAAAACTCCCCACAGAAAAGGCCCTGCCTCGAACTCAGGGCCTTCTTTCTGTGAGGCAACAGCGCTAACCACTGCGCTGCTACACTGTAAAGTCTGACAGAGCGAGTGTACTTACCGATTACCTCAAAATGACCACATAAAGGTGACCAATACAGTAAAGTTTTTAGCTCTTATAACTTAATTTTAATAGTCTACTTTACTTACTAACTACGTTAATCTGCAACTTTTCAACTTTTAAAATATTCAGAATTTTCTGCAGATAGAATAAATTAATTTAAAAATGCACAGCTTTGTCTCTGATGCAGTGTGTAATCTGTAAAGTGACTAGTGATAAAGTTCTAAAATAAATGTAGCGGAGGAAAAAAGTAGGATATTTGCCTCTAAAATGTAGTGAAGTAGAAGTATAAAGTAACTCATGTAAAGTACCTCAGAATTACTTGACAGTACTTGAGTACATGTACTTAATTACATCCCACCACTGGTCTTTTGTGCCTGTTTTGACAAAATACCAAAAGTTTTATATACCTTTTTGACTGTAAAATCTACTGATCGTTCATTTTTACCGACCGCCCCTGAAGGCAGCATGAAGGGAACCCAGCCAATCAGGAATTTTAAAGGCTGTGTTGCATCATCTGTTGCCATGAGGCCAGAGATAAGATTGACAGCGCAGAAGGCTACTTTCACTTTCGTGTTCCCAGAAAACATAACGTTCCTATAACTCTGCAACCACAAGGCAACAATTTGAAAATAAATAAAGAAGCCACACAAACACAAACACAAACACAAACACAATACAGAGCATGTTTATGCAAATTTCTTCTGTGGTAAAAAAAACAAAAACAAAAAAAACCCAACAATTTTGTGATTGTGTGTGTTTCTGTGAGTGTTCGCGTAAGTGCCCTGATTGTCTGCAGATTTGTTTTTACCTGTGGCACTGTAGAAAAACAGTGTGTGTGTGTGTGTGTGTGTTGGGGGGGCGGTATGTGGGGGGCGGTATGTGTTGTTAGTTTTATCAGAGGGTGTGTGCAGGCATTTAGGCGTGCCACGATGATAACCCCTTGTCCCTCATCTGTCCAGTGACTACATGTGTTTGTGTGTTTGCGTGCTGACACTGATTACAAGTTCACTGCTGTTGACAACACATGTTCTGCACTCCTCCAACAGTTTCTCCGGCCCTCGCTTCACTCCTCAAACTGTCACCCCTTTTCCTAGAAAGAGGAGGGAGAGCAGGAAACTACAACTTCAAAGAACTCAATAAAACTTTATTCAGGCGATTTGATTTTCAGTTTCACTCTGACGACTCCTCTTGTACATTGTATTTTTTGTAATGTGGCTTTGGAACAGTGAAATTTGCCTCTCAGCCCAGCCTTTGTGTTTTTGTTAAAGGGGAAATATGTAAGAATTTGAGTTTAAAACATTCAAAAATGAACTCAAATCATCAACAGAATGTGATGATATAACAATTTTGAAGTCATGTCAAAGATGGATATGTATAGTGTTGCAGATGCATCTACTGAGCATGCTAACAGAATACACTTAGCAGCGATTACACGTTACTCTGGTGATATGCTGCTCCCTATTTGTTGGGAATATGAATTTAACAGGCGGCCAGCTTTTACAAAATGCACCTTTAAGGTGAGTTTAGTTTTGGAAAGAACACTACTCTCATACCAAATGTGAATCTGGTCAGACAAGTTCAGTCAGTCCATGTCAGTTTTATTTATATAGCCCAAAATCACAAATCACATTCTGTCAAAGGCATTTAGCAATGTGTGAACCCTGTATTTTTTCTGCTGAGAGGAAGTTTTCTTTGCGTACAATCATCGCTGAAACATCTCATGGGATTGTCCCGTGAAGCAGGCTGGTGTGTTTGGTTTGTAGAGGCCAGGGCAGAAGGCCAAAGTTTGAACAAACCCAGCAGTGCTGCCAACTGGCCAAGCCAGCAGAACCAACACTTGGTAGTAGCTGATAGCACAGATACACAGCATGAACTGGAGCGTTGACATTACGGGTCATTATCAGACATTAGCACATGAGTTATCACTGCTGAAGACAAGAAGTGGAAACAGTTTGGGTAAAAAAAAACATCCTGAACACTGGATTAATTCCAGCAGAGATGACAAATAATGCTGCTTCCTTATGACAACAAAGCATGACAACTTTTACCAATGTATTGTTGTGTAATGTTGGGAATTTTTTTTTTTTCCACATCTAAAACACGCCAGACGCTTACCAAGGTAAAGCAAGTTTTTCTGGAATGGCCTCCAAAAAAATAAAGCAAAGACCCAGATGTGTTTTGGGGAATTGACTTGGCTGAAATGGAAGGACTGGAGAGTCTTGGAAATACTGTCAAATGTCAGGACTGGACTGAGGGGACAGGTCACTGTCCCCAGAGTGAAGTACAGGAATAGTACAGCAGAGAACTTAATCAGCTAACAGGGAGTGCCCAGAATCTTTGCCATAAATACACTGAACCGCCTGGGAAGCCGAATGGAATAATGTTCAGATGAAGATCGAAAGGATAAAATGATTGTCACTGTGACAGCTTCCAGAGTTGTAAAACGTTTTTTCGTGGTATTATAACTTGCTGTGTCATGTTTTGGCATCTGATAAGCCTTCAAAATGAACAGATCCATTTACCAGACTGGCCTTCCTGCATCACATTTCATTTCTCAGCAGTTCATGAAGGAGCAGGCTCTCAAGCGACTACTGTTTTTTATACGTTTGAACGCCTGGTAATTGGAGCATTATTGGTGAGGTGGGGTTAAGGTAATCCAGAAAAGATCAGGAGCTTTGAGGGCTGATGGGCCTCACATACAGAATCTCAGTTCAAATGTTTTTTTTTTTTTTTTTTTATCTATCAGAAGCATCATTGCAACAGCTTTCAGCAGAGAGTCTGGGTGGGTGAGTCTGCAGTGTTCCAACAATTGTTAAATTGTGTAGATAAGATATGGGTGTGGTCTGCATGCAGATTAAAGAAGTACACATAAAGATAAAGTTTCTGCAAAAGTCAGCCAAAAGTCAAAGCAGCTATCTGATGAGCTAATGATGCTGACTTTGTCACCTTACATTTCTTGTGTGCTTTTTTTGTTTCAGTTAATGAAAGAGATTAAACAAATAAATATGTCTGAATTTGTATTATTATCTTATTAATATTGTAAATATTACCTTTCTGAGTTTGAATTTCTTTTCCAAAACTACATAGCGCCCCTTTAAGTACATTTTTATTTGACTATCTCTACTTTATGTTACTTTCCACTTCACTTTAGAAAGAAAGATTGTACTTTTAACTCCACTACATTTATATGACAGCTATGGTTAATAGTAACTTTTCAGATTCAGACTTTGAGAAACCTGTGATAAGGCTAGTAAATATTAAGCATTGTTAAGTATTAAATGGTGTGTGACCCCTTATTGAAAAGCACTATTTTAGGTCTCTTGTCATGTTTTAGTTGTTTATGAGTTGTTAACAGTTCCACCAAAGACAGGGTTTCCCTTAAAACTGCTCACGTTAGGATAGTTTGAAGCTCAAGGAGATAAAATTATAAGATTATAAAAAGGCGTGCAGCAATATTATTTTTTTCTTCTTTCTGACACTATTAATAATCTCACGACCCTCAGAATGTATGTTGAGTCCCTCTGGAGGGGGCCTGATGTCATATATAAAATAAATCAGTCACAGGAGAATTGCTAGTGAGTTCTATGAGCGCTTCTACTTTCATACTTTAAGTATGTTTGCTGATAAAACTTCTGTACATTCACTTCAGTAACAGCTCAAATGTAGGACCTTTCCTTATAATAGAGTATTTTTACAGTAATATGTTGATACTACATCTTCCACAACTGGTTATGGGAAACAAAGGGAAAAATTACTTATCATATGATGCCAAGGATATTGTGGCACAATATCCTTGGCATCATATGATAAGTAGCACACATCAGCAGGGCAGTTCAAATCCTCCACTTAGTGATCAAAAGTTGTTCTTGGGCCTTGTCTGCAAACTGATGCATATTTCTGAGACAGTGTGCGCACCACATTCGTGAGAAATTAACCTCTTCCTCGGACTTTTACAGAAGACATTTCTTCAGAAGCTTCTTGTTATGATGACAGAGTGCCTGTTAGACCTTTACCAGTACAGCTGCCAGGCTGGTTCCTTGGAGCCACTCTGGCTTCTCATGTAAACCTGTTGATTCACTTGCAGCTGGCACATTACTGTAAACTGTTTCAATTGCTGAATGACCTTTAACGACTCTTAACGGTTTTTATTGTTTAAAAATGCCTGAGTTAATTCATGGCAAAGGAGGATGTGTCCTTGAGGAGGATAATGAATAATCAATTGCAGAGCTATTTCCACTGCCCACTTTTCTGGATGAAGCAAACAATAACATGGCATTGTTCTGTCAGAGGAGACAAAGGCTCTTCAGTTGCTAAAATATGACTGAGGGACGACGAGCAGGCAGAACGAATGAGGTCGCAAGGACGACTTATATAGATTTTGAGGTTTTTTTGAGGCTATTATTTAAGATTGTGTCTGTATGCAAATACAGGAGCTACATTTTCTTCAAAAAGATTTTTTTATTTTGCGAAGAAGAGTCAAAAAACGAACAAACAAGTAAAGGCAAAGAGACAACTTTGAAAAAACATTTCTGAGTTTGAATTTCTTCTCCAAAACTATGCCCTTCAACATTGTAAGCATTTTTACGGCCTGATGACATGAAGTCATTTAACATCAGGCAGCACTGGAAACTGTTAAGGCCTCAGGGATTTTATCGGTGCTGCTGTGCTTCTTGTAACCATCAGGACTTCATGGAAGACCTTTATACTTTCACATTTAGCTGAATCACCTTTTGGTGCATAGGTCACCTATTAAAATATCGCATCATCTAGATTGCACAACAGATAAAGGTCGTCTAATCGTTTGTGTTTCCCACTTTGTAAATTAGAAAGTAACACATGTCCCGGTGCATTTCTACAACCTCCTTACTATAATCAGCAATGATTTACTGCAAAACAGCTTCTCATTTCACCTCAGCTCCACTTCCACTTTCACCAAGACTCGATCCTGTTTTGACAGATGAATGCAGGAACTACTGGATCAAATTACTGGATTTGGATTTTAGTCAGGTCCTGACAAAGGCTGTTGGTTCTTGTCTTCCCTCTGAACAACTCTTACAGTACAATAACATTCAGAGAGGAAATTAAAGAAACCGCCATAGTTACAGTACCATTAGGTTTATTTTGATATTGAAGCACGGCACGGCTTGCCAAAGGCATGGCTGGCCAGGGAAATGGCAAAATGATGAATCATTAACTGATTTATGAGGGCTTGGTGACATACTGGTTGATACATTAGATTACAGGAATAAGCAAAATCGCATCAATAGTGTCAGTAAGAAGCCTAAAATGAAAATTCAGTCATTAGCTACTCAGACCCCATGCTGTTGGAAAGTCAGGTGAAGTTTCGTAGTCCACAAAACATTTCTGGGGCTTCACAGCGTCGCAGCACTCTCCTAAACAACTGAAATAGATGTGGAAAATGTTCCATTCTGCTCATCTGACGTAATCCAAGTCCAATCCCTCGAGCTTGTGCACCCACAATTGTGCACACTTACACTTTTAACTTAGCAGCTGCAGTGAAGTTCAGCTTTAAAAAGGGTCTAAATAATGTTTTTCCAAATCAGTGTTGGATGTTGGGGCTTCCAGAGGTTTGGATTACGCTGGGCAAGCTGTATGAAGTCATTTTAGTTCGTTTTTCAGTTGTTCTTATCACGTTTTAAAACAGGTCCCCTTCCTCTTCAGTTGTTTGTTGAGAGCGCTGCAACGCTGTTTTGCTGTGAAGCTCCAGAAATGTAGTATAGAATAGTAGATAACGACTACATTTTTTAAAAATTTACTCTTTAAGAGGTGCAAAATGTAAGAATTGGCCACCTATAAAAGTTAGCTGGTTAGCATGACGTTGACAGAAGGTCAAAACTGTTATTTCTTTACATGCTGTTGACAATTTTAGTTCATTTTTTAATATTCTAAACCAAAATTCCTCATATTGAACCTTTAATGTGTTCAGTTATTCGTCATTTAATGTCTTTTGTTTTCTGTGCTTTCATTTTCCCCCTCTACCACCTTTGGTTTATGCCTTCTTGTAAAGCTCATCATAAACTAGACAGTTGTTCAAAATGAAACATGCACATGCACAAAAAACCCAACGATAAGCGTTATATAGCCCTTTTTATGATGATTTCGTAGTTGATTCACTGCACAAGGGCACACCAGGACACACTGCAATAACATACAATACAAAGGGCTCACAACAGGTATATAGCAAATACCATATGTGTGCTCTGTAGCGTTTACTGGAAGATAAGCGCTACCTATTAACTGTAGCTCCTATTCACGCCTTATCACTGTCAGCACACAGCAGCAGAGCACATGCAATCCTTATCACTGCATATGAAGTGAATAAAAGTGAAAGTATATAGCAAACTGAAAGTACACCAGTGTGTAATAGATCATTCAGCTACAACTTTCAGGATTCTCAGATTGTCATCATGTTGAAAGTACAGTACATTCTCCTATGGAGCAACACCAGATGACCGCACATGGAGGGGGGGAGGGGCGTCCACGTTGGCCTTACTGGAATACCAGCTACTATCTGCAGTATTAATTCTAGATTAGAAAACAATGAAAATGAGGAAAACTGTAAAAAAAAACAAAAAACAAAAAAAAACAATGGGAGGATAAAAGTGGACAAATATGAGGAAAAGACACACCGATTTCCTATGAGCAACTCTTGGTCACTGTCGGTAATTGTGCAAATGTTATCGCAGCCAACAAGGAGAAGAACAAATAGAGTTTATGTTCTGAAGAACGTGATGTTCCTGTTTCCAAGACCAGGAAGTCCAGATGTCTCTGAGGACCGGTGGAGTGAGACACAGAGTGAGCCGCTTTGACCAGAACACCCCAGGGATGCGAAAGTTTCAATTTACCGGACACAAAGCCACATGCAGACACACCCAACACCACAGACACAGGTCCCATTCATCACCTTATATGTGCCTGTGTGGTGCTATCCTCAGGTGTGACAGTAAAACCTTTACGAAACACTTTCTGATCCTGTGTAGTTGAAATTTGCAGATCTACAACACTGTGCAGATCCCAGAAGTTAAAAGTGAAAAATAAAAGCATCAAAGCTCCTTCAGAGTCTTGACTGCATGTGTCCTGACACATTCATGTTGTTGTAATCTGCTAGTATTTGCTGATAATCAGCAGTCACGTCTCAGGATGTTCTGCCAAGCATGCGGCAACTAAAAGTACATGCGATGACGCTCACATGGTTTGATACAGAGGGCTCCTAGAAACAACCAAAATCGATTTTCCCAGCTCTGCATTTTTCCTCCATCTGTCATCCATTGATGGACCCTCTAACCCCGAACGCTCTAACTCAAAAGCCAACAGTAAAACAATGAGCTTGGCTTCCAAATTCCAGTGCGGCTGCAGCAACAAATGCCTCTTAACAACTAAAACTGGCCCCAGTTAAAAGTGCAACACAGTGTTTTTATACCATTCTTCTATATTAATGCATGTGTTGGGGATCTGATCAATGGGTTGCATTTATACAGCATGCATATTTTCCTTTTTTCTTTTTTGCAGTTTTCATCATTATTTCCAGTCATTATTCTTAACCCTTGTTCTTTGTTACTGTTGTTACAGTCACTGTTTGTAGTGGCTGCTGGTTGCATGTTTAATGTTAGTCTTTATGCCTCTATCTAGTGTTGTATTATGTGTTTTACTCCTTAGAAGTCGTTGGTTGCATTTTATTTCATTGTAACAATGCCTACATGCATCGTCCCAGTCAAATAAACCAACAAAATAAAAAAGATAATACAATGGCATGCTGCATTAATGCAAACACATTCTCAATACGACCAGCAATTACAAACAACACACACTCTGTTCAGCTCACAGTGTTTCAGCCCTCTGCCTCCTTCACTGAAATGAAACTCGTGAAGCATTGCGCACACATACAATAAACACTGACTGCAAACAAATGTGCAGACATGCGCACACATCGGCTCATTCTTACAAACTGCAGTCATACACGCAAACACTTTCTGGATAGTCTGCAAGGATCTGCAATTAGACACACCACACACTCTGTTTGGCTGGCTGTGTTTCAATCTCTTCTCTCTCTCCCTGTTTCACAGAAATGAAACTTATGAGCATGCGCACAGACGCAAATAATCATTGAGTGCATAGTAATAAACACGCAAGACACACACGTGCACACATTTGCGAACTGTTACAAACTGCATTATACACTATTGGGTTTAAGTGGGTATGTAATACATCTGCAATGCATGCATATAGGAAATCCAGGCCAGACATGCCACACATGCAGAGACAACAGTGGCACACATCCAGTGTTACAGCTTGTGTGTGTCTCTGATTAAGCCCAGTCCTTTAACCCGTTCCTACCCGAACAAAGCGGAGCAGAGCTGCCCAGAGAGCAGTCCTCCCTCTCTGTGTCTGTCTGCCTCCTAACTTGTATCACAACTCCCTGCACTGAGTGCCTCCTGCACGCTCCAACCTTTGCATTTGAACATGTCGTTCATCACATTAGATTCAGTGATTTTGCTCCGAGCCACCCACAAAATAAACACTGAGTTATCAGAAAACAATTTGTTTATAAAGTGTAGATACCTTAAACAACATTTAAACGCGTCTGAGTATGAAAAAACGCATGTATCAAGATATCCTGCTGCCAAGAAGGAAACAAAAAAGTTCTTATCTTTTTATGGGTTTACAGGCACCTATATGAAAGTACTCCACTGATTTTGCAGTGCACTCCTATAACAAATGAAACCTTTATTTAAAGGTTAATAACTTTTATTAACCTAAACCTTTATTAAAAAAGATACAAAAGGCAGAGGAAATAGCAGAATCAGAAATATCATCTTCTTTTATTCCACACATTATTCTTCACTGTCAATATCTGGCACCTACATTACCCACAATGCAACTCAACCACAGACAGTTTGGTCGGAGATGTGTCTCATGCTAATAGAAGCTAATGTAGCCTGCTAGCCTCAGGCAGAGATGAGATCAGGCTACAGAGTTCTGGTGTGCTTACTTCTTTCTAAAGTGACACGCCCAGATTTTATTTTAATTTCTTTTGTTTTCAAGCTTTAGTCTCAACAGACACTGACTCAAGTGCCATCATTTGAGGCCATTCCTCTTCACACAGCTTCCACTACAGCTAAAGCTTTAATACAGCTATTTCTCACACGTACAGAGGTACTCCCAAAAACTTGTAAACAGACTTTGAGGTGTAAAAACAGTGGAGTTTCCCTTTAAAGGTGCAATATGTAAGAATTGGCCACCTGTCCAGTTCATACTCCAACAAACAGGGGGCAGCATGTCACCATGGTAACCGCTAACTGCTGCTAACTGTAGCTGCCGTAATTAACCATGTAGCTAGCGGTCATGTTAGCTGTCTCTGGCTGCAACCAGGAGCCCGGAGTACCGGAGGAGTGTTGGTGTGGTTTACTATCTTTACAAACTGGCCGGGGACTGGCTGATTGGCATGCTAACTTAAAGAGACATCGCTCCAACATAATACATATGTCTTTGACATAATGTCAGAACTGTTATTTCGTCACAATATGTTGCTAATTTCAGTTAATTTTCATGCTTTAAACCGAAATTCTACATAGAAAATAAGGATTTGTCCATTGCAGTCAGTAAACAAAACAGTGAAACCATTGGCTCAACCACTTCATAGCTTCCTTTTTGGATGCATGTTTACCATCCGGCATCTGGTTGCCACGTTATAATAGATATATATTATGTTTTTACAGATTATATAGAGTATATTTGATTTATGTTGGTTATTTGCTGAAGCAACTAACTCGTGGACAAACAAATAGGCTATGGATGGGGAAGCAAAAGGGGTTGTTGGCCCTTTTTCCACTGAGCCTACACGAGGGAGGAGCAAGCACATCTTATCAGTCAACTGAAAAAGAAAATGAAGGCTACAAGACTGATACAAAGTCCATGAGTCTTATCTTAGTCCTCCAGAGTGGTCGTAATGGAACCAGAAGTCTAATCTGAGTACTAGTTGGGTCAGATGAGTCCGTATTAAAGACACTAACCATGATACATACACTATGAGCTCACATAGCTTATCTGAGCTATCATCTGTCTGCCTCTTTAAACACTTCCAGCTGACCTGAGCATTTCCTTAACTTTCTGTTTCACAGAGCCACTGTTTTGTAACCTGACCACCTGGGTCTTAGTTAATCTCTCTCTCTGAAACCATGTTTATACTTACTTGTGAAGCTTGTCCCACATTTGCCAACAGCAGACTGCTCATAACTTTCATTTCCGTCAATCTTGCAAAGCTGCACTTGGCAAGATTGACGCTGCAGTACTAAAAAAGATCATAATGCCAAAGATAGATTCTGGCAGGGTTTGTGAAGTTTGTGAATGTGCAGAAATATTTAGAATGATCTTGTACTGTCTTGTACATTATGCTACTCATTGTACGGCTACTTACTAAATACATGAAGCACTTGGCACCAAACACTGATTAAGTCGTTAACAACCGTCTGCCAAAACGTAGTACAGCTTCTCTGCAAGCACAGAAAGGCCTACAGTGTGCACACAGCCACCATCCACATACTGCAGCCACAACAAATCTGGAAAACTGCTGCTAAGACTTAATTTCAATGAAATTAGATTAGGTTTAACTTCATTTTCAGATTCCTCTGAAGTGAGTCTTGCGTCACAAGCCGACTTAATGTGAAACAAGGGACTCTTACTCAGAAAGTAACCCACCTCAGTCTCACTAATAAACCCTAAAGAGTACTGTGAACTTTACTATGATGTGTCATCTGCATTGTATTAATACTACATATCATACAATATAATAATAATAATAATAATAATAATAATAATAATAATCAAAAAAAGGTTTCACAATGGAGATGGCAGCTTTGAAAGTCAAAAATAGTGAGATGACTGTTTGGATGTCACAATATGAGCATTTCAGTGATGAATCAACACAAATATCGAGGCAGCATTAAACACTTTTGTGTAAAACAGCTGACTATTAGCAACAAATAAAGGAGTGCAGCGGAGACACTGACTTGTTCAGTACTGCGGGTATTTACTGGAAACAGAAAGATTTAAATTGTCCTTTTAATGTGGTTTGACATTATACAGGGATGCTTTCTGACTGCAGAGATCAGATCGTTATCTGCCCTATTGAGCAGAGGTTAAAAAATGCACCGGGCCTGATTTATATCGGGGAATTTCATCTACATGCAAAATCTAGGCTACATTAACTCTAAACTGAGACTGAAACCTAAACAGGTCATGAAACACATTGAACTTGATTTTATTACTTAAAAAATAAGTTCCCCTAGAAAATGAAAATAGAGTCATTATCTGCTCACCCCGGTGCTGATGTAAAGTCAGGTGAAGTTTCATAGTTGACAGAACATTTCTGGAGCTTCATTCTCCTAAACAACTGAAGTAGATGGGGACTTGTTTTAAAAACAAATACAGAAACAAATATAAAATGGCTCGAAATAGGTAGCTATCGTGAAAAGTTCATCTTAAAGGTGCAATATGTGAGAATTTTAGTTGAAAACATTAAAAAAAATCCTAAAAATCATCAACAGAATGTGACATAATAGTTTTGACATTATAACGTCTATGTATTGTGTCGAATAGATATCTAATGAAGTGAGCATGCTAACCAGCTAGCCCCAATCCATCCCAGTCCAACATATCTGTGCTAGTGCTGTAAACAACAACATCCCAGTCTGGACCACGAGATGCACGGCTGACCAAGCTAACTCAGTAAGTACCACATCAGTAATTCGGGTGATATGCTGCTTCCCTATTTACACTACTCAAATATTAGTAAAGGATATTGGGATATGGGTGTATATGCAGTTTTGGGGAATTAAAACTATTCAGAAAACGCAAAATAAAAATTTAGATATGTCACAGAATAAACAAATCAAGTGAAACACCCAAATATCCCAATACCCCGAGCTAATTAATGTGGATTTGACAGCTGGCCAATTTTTACATATCGCACCTTTAAAAAAATAACATGCTTTCAAATCAGTTTGGGATCTCTGTGCCACAGGAGACTGGGAGAGCGTACAGCACGGTGCCTTTTAATGACTGTTTAATGCAGCTATTATTTGAAACAGGTCCCCATCGACTTCAGTTGTTTAGGAGAATGCTGCGACGCTGTTTTAAAGCAGAAATGCTTTGTGGACTACAAAACCTCACCAGACTTCCCATCGGCACTGGGGGTGAGTAACGACTGATTTTTTTATTTTCCGTGAACTTCTCCTTTAATGTGAAATGCTTCAGGCTACTTGAAATGTATTTGGGGGGGGGGGGGGTGCGTGTTAAATCGCACACATCTGAACTACAAACACACATTGTTTTAATGAATGAATGAAGTCATTCAAAAAAACCACAAAAAAAAAAAAACAGACATTAAAAACGTTTGTAAAAACAGCCAGACCATCCTGTCTAATAAATCCTGCTATTGCTCGAATCTGACACCTGTCTTTCTGTAAACGTCCTCCAGTCACGTGGGGCTTGAAATTCTCCAAATCAGACGATCGGTTCAAAGGAACAGAAAGAGGGAGCAGGGCTCGTCTGCTCACTTTCACTTTCGTTTGAGTGTTTCTCAGAATCGCAGAAGCTGAAGCTGAGGCGAGTCTATTCAAGGAAACTCAACGAGGCGGGGCCTGCGCTTATAAAGACTTGGCAGTGTTTACCACGGCTCACACACACTATGGTGATGATTTGACGAGCACAGCCCTGCAGGTCGATTCATTACCTCCCCGAGCTGTCAGACGCGTCCCGGCCGCCTCTGACGCTGCGATCGTGTCGCGGATTTACTTGCAGGATACTCAGAGCTCGCACCGCTCCGTCTGCACTGCGGGATTACACGCAGACGGATCTTTAATCCGGCGCTGCTGTTAGAACAAAACGGTAAGATTCCCCACACTGGATTTAATGCACCTTTCTGTCCCTGGAGGACAAAAATGCTGTTTTGCGATCTTCATGGCTGCGCACTGGAAATATGCGTAAAAACCCGAGTGCATGGTCTGATTGATTCCCAAAGTCCAGCTGCTAACATCTGTGAAACTTTAAAAACAAACAGAAATCAGAAATAATTGATGATGACTTGAGTGATTTGAATTTAAGATATGATTGCATTGAATCAAAGCTTAATAATAATATTTATAATAGAAATAACACGTCATCCTCTGGTAATCATGACCCTTTCCTGGAATTTAAAGCAACTTTTTTATGAGCTTGCTGCACCAGTTCCAGGTAGACAGGAGGGAAGTGAACCACACAGGGACAGGGCCTGTTGATATGGGATAAGGGGTTCGTCTCGTGTTAGTTTTACCCAGCAGATGAGTCGCTACAGATGTTTTTAGTCCCATTTATGTGTGGAAAACGTTTGATTTCAACCTGATGTTTCAGCCACGAAGGCCAAAGTGAGAAAGGAAGAAAATACAATTATGAGCACTATAAAGTGTGTGTGTGTGTGTCTGTGTGTGTGTGTGTGTGTAGACAGTGTACAGTAATCTGCCTGTGGCTGACATCAGCCTTGACTGTATGCGAGCCAAACCGCAGATTCCACTCATATCAAACGCAGTACCCATCAATGGAAACTAGAATGAATTCCTGACCTTCACTCAGATTAAGTCACTGAAGTGTACACACACACACAGACACAGACACAGACACACACACACACAGAAATACTCGTCCTCACACTGATAGGACAGAAGTCGGCCTCTGCTTTTATGGCCCTACATGGTCGTTGCCTAAAACCTTTTAACTTTGAAGTTGTGTTTTACTGTCTTTATAACCCTGTGAGAGAGACGCTTCTCTTAGTCGACCTAATTTTAAAGGGGCACTGCGCAGTTTTGGGGAAGAGAATCAAACTCAGTATTTTAATATTTACAATATTAATGAGTAATAATACAAACTCTGACATATTTATTTTTCCATAAGTGAATAAACAAGCTGTTCTCAGAGGAAAATAAGGTCCCCAGAACGCTGTTTGAAGCTAGAGAGGTGGCAGGGTCCGCCACATATAAACAAAGTGAAACAGTATGAAACTGTGTTGTCCTTTAAGGTCAGTTTGTTTATTCAGTCATGAAAACAAAGAGTAGTTTGTTTATTTAGTTTGTCAGTGAAGATCTTCCTCTTCTGATTCAAATGTTGCTGTAAAAGTCATAAAGTTAACCCTTTCTTTCTCTTGTTGTCTCCCTCAGGATGTCAGTGTTTTGGTTAGAGATGGGAGAGGGTCTGGGGCCGCTCTCCCCTGTAGGATGGTAGCCGACAGCACAGTGGAAGGCCATGACAAGACTCGCTTGTCGAGCTCATCGTCGTCATCATCCTCATCATCCTCATCCACCTCATCCTCCTCATCCTCCTCATCCTTGTCCTCGTCATCTTCCCTGTCCTCCTCCTCTTCGCTGGCCAGGCACGAGCTCGAGTCGGAGCAGCTTCAGCGTCGGGCCTCTCCTGATAGGAGCCCCAGAACGCCGTCCGTCCCCTCCGTGTATCTGACCCACTTCCCCACCTTCTCCTGCCAGGAAGACTGCAACATCATCACAGACACAGCGTCCAAGCTCGAGCGCAGCAGCTTCTACTGGGGTCCTCTGGGAGTGGAGGACGCACATCGCATGCTGCGGGACGCTCCCCTGGGAAGCTTCCTCATCCGAGACAGCCGGCAGAAGGACGTCTTCTTCACGCTGTCCTACCACGCCAAGAGCGGGCCGGTGAGCGTACGCATCACCTACAACCGCCAGAAGTTCTCGCTGGCGGGCAACGAGCGCTCCTTCCCGACACTCTTCGCCCTCTTGGAGTATTACATCAATTCTCCCAAGAAGAGCCTGAGCATCCCGTACAGGAAATGGCAGCCGACGCTCCAGGAACTGTGCAGGAAGCGCGTCATGGAGCTGTGCGGCGGACAGAGCCGGGTTCCAGAGCTGCCTATTACCCATGTGGCCCAAGACTACCTGTTGGAATTCCCTTACAAACTATAGCAAACTTGCCTTATAAAGTTCTGATAGTATTATTTTTATTTTCAAGAAGGCAGCTTTTACCGGAGTGTTTTGTACAGCCTGACAATCGCGTGTTGGATGTTAAGACAGCGTCGCCGTGGTTACAGATGAAAGCAGCTCCCTGTTTTCACAAGAGACATTGTCACCACAGTGGAGATCAGGCGGCCTCCAGTCGGACAGGGTCCATGCTTGACATTTCAACATACTTTACCTCCAGAGACTCGATTCCCGCTTGCACACGCACAAAGCGGCTTTTGGTCTCCAGGAAGCATGAAAAGTTGGAAAACGCTGCATTAAGAGAAAACTACAGACACGAAGGAGCCATTACAGAGATAAAAGGACTGGTGACAACAGCTGTGAATGTTCTATCAGGGTTCGCTGTGGCCCGAAAACATGGAAGAACGAATAACGGAAGGACTTTTAAGGCGACAACGGAGTGGACTTTAACAAACATGGAGGCGTGTCGGAGGGTACGGTTGAAGCGGTCACAGGCGACGGTACCAGTAGGAATCATTTTCGTAGCAGATTTAAACTCTAATGTCCTTGAATGTTTACATCACACGTGAATGTTTGCCAGCACTGATGGCTCGAATACCAAATGATGTCTTTTTTTAACACAGATGATATGTTGTAAAAGAAGTCAAGTATTGGAGTCAGGAGGTCTGGTGTTAAATTGTACTGTATGTCGAGGCACCCTACCTCTTGTACAAAGAGATCATGTGTTCTTCTTTACTGAATCAGATGTCTAAAATATTTTATATTTTCTACTATTTTATTTCAAAATAAAACATATTTAAACTAACCCTCCTGGTGTTTGATGCAGTTACTTCTCTTCCCCCCAAACCATGTCATGTGCAGGAGCAGTAGGAGTGTGTTGGGGTGGAGACAGACAAACACACGCCCTCGTGATTACACACACACACTTTGTCCACACTATCCCACAGACAATAGGACAGACAGACAGTCAGACAGGAAGTGTGCGAGGTAGCGTACAGTATCGTCACCACAGTGATTCATCTATGTAGGCTAAAGTGACTGGTGGGTGGGGTTACTTTGGTAGTAAATGGACTATTACGCTTAGTAACACACACACTTACCAGAAACAGGGACAGAAGTGACACATAATGAAGCGTGTGATAGTGTGTGTGTGTGTGTAGTGCTTTAAACCCAGTGAGGACCCACAGCAGATTAAAATTTCCTCAGGAGGAAGTGGGAAATTTTTTGGGTTAGTGGTTTGACAGAGATGTTAGATCAAGGTCAGGGTTTGAGTTACGGTTTGCATTTCATTTTCTGATAAACTCCTTGTATGCAGCACATATTTGAACAGGTTGCTATGTAAATAAGAAGAGTGGTATGAAGTAATATATGAAAGGTATGAGCTAAAAGTTAGGCATAAAGGAGATAAGTGCTTTTTAAACAAACCACTGCCTCACGTTCCCTATACACCGACTCATAGGTGTGGCAACACTGAACCAGGTGGGTACACCTGGTTTGATATATGACTCATGAGGAGTGAGTGTGTTTGACAAACATAATTTACACATTATATTATACTTAATGCAGCAATGGACCAAAGCCCAGCGCTGAAAGCCATGTAGTCATGCTGACATGGGTGGAAACAGCAAGTGAAACACACTGAGAAAAGTGATTTAACAGGAACCTTACACAACGTTTACACATTTTTACACACAGAGCCGTTGCTCTATCCGAACTGTTGTAGAATTGCAGCAGGAAGTGATGTTAAGAAACTTTGTTCTCACGTGAAACAGTTGAAAAGTTCATAAATCATTTTAGCATTCGTTGATTTTTTTTTTTCTGTCCCTGCCTGCCAATGTGTCCATACGGTGTCCAGAACATATTATATTGTGTTTTCATGTCGTTGTTGTTTAACAATCTCCGTCAATACCTCACAATCTACTGATTCACATGACTTTACTGTAACATCACGCTGAGGGTTGGACGCTGGAACGTTTGGATAACGTTTCCAGGTAATCTCACAAATTATTATGAGTGTGATGAATGGCAGATATTGGAAATCTGAAGGGACATCTGGCCATATTTCAGTGTAAAACAACATAACGAAATACCCCATTAGCTAATGTTAGCATCCAACCACTTCCTAGCTAACATTAGCATTCTATTATGTCCGGTGCGTTTTACTTCCGAGCTTAAATAAATGTGTCTAAGATGTGTGTTGATATTTTAGAACACTATCTAACAGTAGCTAATGTTAGCTCTGCATTAGCTGGCAGCTAGCGTGGTTGGTACTTAATGGGTTATCAAATACCTTGAAATCAGGAAGCAGTGAAACTTGTTCCACAAGTTGGGGAATTCTCTTATCTGTTTTTTTTGCTAAATGGGAAGATTGATACCTATCTCATGCTTCTGCGGTAAATATGAAGCTACCACGCAGTGTAAAAGCAGGAATTTTAGTCTAACGTGAGTTATGCTAATGTTATTTCTTGACCTGGCACGAGGCCTAACTAAGAGTCTCTGCTGGTTTACACTTACTATTTTTATACTGATAAACAGATTTAAACTGATTTTTTTTTTTATTTTTATGGGGAGAGCCAGACTAGCGGTTTCCCCCTGTTTTCACTCTTTATTCTAAGCTAAGCTAACAGCTGCTAGCTTCAGCTTCAACATTCGTCGTACACGCATGAGAGTGGCATCAGTCTTCTAATCGAACCTACCAAGAAGGCGATTAACTGTATTACCAAATACACAAACTATATCTTGGAGTGTTAATTCGGTTGAATTGACACCAAAGTTTGTTAGTAAAAGTTAAATTGTGGAAAAAAAAGAAGCAAGTCAGTGTTAAAAATGCAGCATGATCAGAGAATGTCTGGGTACGTGATGATGACCAGACCTGTGACTTCAACTGGCATTATGTTTAGAAAGCAGAGTAATTTCTTCAAATTTTGCAGTTTCATGACATATGTGAGAGTATATGTGAGAGTATGCGTCACTTTTTCAGGCAGTAGTGTACTTTTTTCAGATGCAACTTGTGGTTTTAACCTGAGCTAACCTCCAACCCCTTCCTCATTTCTAACCAAAACTCCAACGCGAACACCAAACCTTACCATAAGGCTTTTGTGATCTTTTTGGGGGATTTTTTTTATTCTCTTGGGTCTAGACACATGTAGCCACACACACACACACACAAACAAAGACACAATGTTGAGTCATACCGAATATCATACTCACAACCTGATTCAAGTAAAGCCTTAGTAGTTTGAGGATATAATTATCTCAGCTTGAGGAAGAGGGTGGATCACATACCCCCAGTGGAACATGAGTCAGTGATGTAAAGTCTGATTGTAATATCATTTTAACCTGTTATCAATCCTCACTTTTCTTTTTAAAGCTTTACCTAGAAACTGAAGTCAGAGGCTTGACAGAATGTGTGTGTCCGTGTTCTTGGTCTGGGGGATGGTGATGAGTGATACACGTAGCAGTTTCATTCATAGCCTCTCAGTTTTCAGGACATTCCCGACTATTTTAAGAAGTGAAAGGTGAAGTGAGGTGTTCTGTGATTGTGTGCTTATCAGCTGATTTCTGTGGAATCCTCCGCTCGGACTTTTCTGTCCTTTAAAAATGCACACGCCCTTCTACAGAAATCAATTGCAGACTGACAGCTCGAGAGAAAGATGCCCACAAAGCGTCTGACAAGGAACAAGAACAACAGGGACATTTGATGTGAATAAGATGCCCTGTAGTCTTCTTTGTGATCTCGTTTTACCTTTATTCAACAGACGAAATAGACAGCAACAGTACGAGACTTCATTACTTCCCCGTGGTAAAGGCTATTAGCTTTTACATCGTCTATTATCCCATCCAGCAGCCTCTGTGGCTTTCTTGGAAAACCTCTCCTTCACTGAGACCAAATACTAATGCCAACTTCCTCGTAAAACAACTCTCATTCAAAAGTGATGTAGACAAGGAGTTCCCAGCAGACTATCATTAGTCACCAGTTTCCTGTGTTTCCTCGGACTTCTCCATGGGATTAATTTCTTAACCAATTCTTGTTAGAAGGGTTAGTCTCCAAATCAACAGTATGATGAACTGATTTGGAAGAAATTTTGTGGAAATTAGGGTTGGGCCAAAGGCCAATACCATCATCCATTGCAGATAGCTGACAGTGATCGACTACTGAGTCCTGCCAATGATAACATTGTGACTTAATGGGTTACACAAGATGCTCGGTTACATTGATGGCAGCTGCGTTTCTTTTTTTGCGGACCATCATGAGTGTGTTTCTTTCGACTGTGTCATTGGTATTTGCATCTTCTTAGCTTAGCTTCCGAAGTATAGCTAGCAGGCTAACTTTACGGTGCTCAGACGAGGACATTCTTTTAACCTGGCATGAGGATGTGTGACGGATGCTCTCCAGGCATAGATGTGAGAGTTGATCTAACTCCCTTTGCTGGTGACGGGAGAAGGTTTTCTCTGCTGCGGGAGACCGTTGCAAGTTGCAGTTAGGGCTACATACGGCAAATCTGAGTGGACAAACTACCTCAAATTCAGAAACACGTGGTACTAACAACTTCCTCTGGTCTCCACTAGTTGCCTGGTTATGACAAGACTTCAGGAAGATTTTAGACAAAGCGAGCTGTTTTCCTCCTGTTTCCAGTCTTTGCGCTAAGCTAAGCTAAGCTAATTTGCTACCAGCTGGTATAAAATCCGTAGCTCCGACTCATTTATCTGCCACGCCATAGTAAGTCCAATTTTGCGTCCAGGTGATACGCCGACTTTGCGTCATCCACAGTCACATGACCTTTGTTGTCGTGACTGGGCTGAAAATTTGTATAGAAGCCCTTTAATATAAATATAATTACATTTCTTATATAATTTCTCAAACTTAACAGTGGCCCTGCATTTTAATGCACTAGAAAGCATCTCTAACAAAACCAGGGCTCATATTTAGGACTGTCGTATACGATGTTAGTGATCGGGCAGACCTGAACAGCACAACTGCACAGACAAATCTTCCAACGAGATCTCTACAGTCAAAACTATCAAGTCAGTGCTGTGACTGTGGTTTGGTACAGAGAAAAGACGCACATGCGCACGCACGCGCGCACACACACACACGCACACAGATTCACTACAGCATTTCAGTACGGTTGCAGTACCAGGAACCCATTCACATGTTTACGCACACACAACCAGACTTCCCTGAAGAGAGGAACCGAGATAAAAGCAACACATAGAGACCACAAGATGACTGAGGGCTCCTGCAGCAGCAGCCGCAGAAACACGGCGCAAAAGGTAGAAAGTGTAAAAGCAACGTCATGATCTTAACCTTCAGGTCGTCTCACGCACACAACTACGAAGAATAAACATGCGTACATGTTAACTCTTAGAAAAACTTGTTTTCACATGGTTGTAGAACTGCAGTGTAGGACGCAACACCGTTTCCTGTATAGAAACGCTGGATGGATCTTTATGTTACTGATTGGTTTTCGACTCTCAAAATGTTATGGAGCATAGAAATTTGAGACTAATCACGTAGAAATGTACAACAGAGTATCAGAGTCACGGAAATAAAGGTGCCCCCGGTGCCCGATGTACGCCCCCTCAGACAGCCCGTGTCCACCACTGCTCAGACAGTCTTCATGGGATACTTTCATATCATCAAACTGCCGCTCGAAAACACATCTGGTTATTGACACATACATCCTGGAACTGGTTTCATTTTCTCAGATAAGACAGTCAGGTGTTTATTGCTGAAACCTTCAGGTCTTCAATGTCACTCATCTGACATGAGACTGCTCACATCTCTTTTTTACACCAGAGCATTAAAACCTGAGCTGTTTCCTCACAAAATGACTTAATTGTCACAATTTGACTTTTTATTGAAATAATACAACTTTATTCTCCTAATATCACTTTAAAAAGAAAAATTACAACTTTGTCCTTGAAATCTAAATGTTTTTCCTCAATGTGCCCTTACAGTGAATCTTCTGTTGTACACACAAAGTTACCCTAAAATGAACCCCATATAAGTTCATTATATATATGCGACCTTGGCCATGAATCACAATACGTGGAAGCCTTCACACAGTCAGTGATGTATATAAGGGAGGGTGTGTTCCTGGAGTTGACAGCTCTTTTCTAATATTTCCTGTGGTTTTCTTGCTCAAACACTGAGGAGAACCTCCTCTGCTCTTACTACCAGAGTGCTATTCTGCAAAGAAGGGAAAAAAAGAGAAAAAAATCACAAGAGAAAGAAAAAAAAACACATCTTCTGTCTGCTAACACAATAACAAGACTCACAGAGCTGTCTCACTGTTGTTAAGTAGAATAATTTATTGCAGTTCTTTATTTATTCCTCTGTTTCAGTTCATTAACAATAATTACAGGTTTTAAAAGCCGAGAGCATTTACAGAGCATACAAACATTACATACACCCACACTACAATCAGAGACTAAGTAACAGAGGCTTGTCATGGCATGTTTGGATAGAAGTGGCCAATGGTTACAGACAACAAGCCGCCATGTTGTCTTTACCAGAGGCCGCTCTACAAATTTTGCCAAGCCTCTTCAGTAATCGTCATCGTCATCATCATCATCATCACTATCATTCTTCTGCTATTTACAGAAGCAAGATGGAAATACTAAGAGACCGACTCAAAAAAAGAGTATTGCTCTGAATTTCTCCTTTACAAACTCGATGACTGTACAGAGTTAAAAAATAAGAATGATCGAGCGTTAAGACTTCAGCTGTGTGATAATGGCACAGAAAAGAAGAGCGTGAGCCGGAAAGCAAAGGCAGAAGAGAAAAGCTTGGGGAAAGGTTAATAAAGGGTTTTAAGAAAAGGATGACGAGATAAGAGAGAAAAGATGCTCTAAAGAGCTCAAGACTGGCTTTTTTTTTGTTACAAACTAAGTCATGAATTAAGGATAAAACACACTGATCCCATTCAAATTGATCACCGCTGTTTGGAGAGACAAGTAGTCCGTTACATTCATCTCTCCCCTCATTGGTTAGCTCTTATGATTATTGCAGTAGTAAAGCTTTATTCAGATGATTAAAGGAGGAGGGCGAGGAGGGGTTTGCCCCTCGACACTGAACTCAGAGCACCATGGGAAGAAAACGTAATGTTGTACTTCTAAGAGTTCTTCGCTATGTTTTAGGTTTTTTGGGGGGTTATTAACCAGATCAGACTCATACTTTTCCTGGAGAGTGGGGGAATTTTATAGTTCACCAGTAGTTGGGTGGACACCAAATTATAGAGGATGCTCCCATCAGCCACAGGAGTGTTGAGTGCATTTATCAATTTACATGGAGAGTAAAAGCTGAGCGCAGGTCAGCGCCTGAGGGGCAACTGGCAGATACATTCAACCCAGTGTTGTTGTGGCGATGTTCTGACCTGAAGACACGCATGTTAATCCAGTTAACACGTCTAAAATAAGTGATATCTATCATCCTGCATCACTCTATGAGGCTGTCAAAGCTTCAACTAATCAATTTTTACTTTTTTATCTATTTTTCTAACTATATCATTGATAACTTTATTTCAATCAGTAAAACAGCAGCACATCCGTGTTGCTACAGGCTGAAAAGCTTAATGTAGAGAATGAATGAATGAATGGACTGAGACAATTGATTAATTATTAACTCACTCATTCAGCAGCCTTTACTCCATTCAGATCGTTCATTTATTCTGTCAGTCAGATGAATCACCTCTGTGCATAAACACATTATCTAATCCCTGCAGAATGGATTTGAGAAGTTAATGATCTGGAATGGAGGTTTAAATAAAATCCAATTGAACGAGGTCTAAGTTTGTTGATCACTGTTGCATATATGATTAAAAAAACCCAAACTGTTTTAATGTGTTAGCTCAAGAGAGCAACGGTAACTATGATGGAAACCGACTGCTGCAAAAAAGCAGCTTTCACAGACCTCACCAAAGATGTTCACTGATTAAAGGATTAGCCGTGAGCTCTGATGCCACGATAACATCAAATGAATGTTTACAGTATGAGACCTGCTCCCTCCTTGCTCAAGACGCCGCAGATTAAAGCTATTTTACACTGACTAGTGAGTGGGAAACGAATGGGCCGTCACTTTAAATGTGGAACAATGAGAACTGAACAAAATATAGAACACACATGCGGCCATGTGAGCCCACACACACACCTGTCTGATGGCAGTTCTAGGTGGCAGTAACTGCTGACAGGTCCGACACGCAAGTGGTTAAAAGGCAAGTGCAGCTGTGTGTACTGTTAGCATAGACGTGAGCACCACCAAGAAAACATTAGCGGTGACCTGTAATGTGAAAGTAAGACACAAAAATAGTACGCGGATGAACAGCTCACAGCAGCAGCGTGTGTGTGTGTGTGTGTGTGTGTTTGAGCTGACAAACAATCGATCAGAATGAGTAAAAAACGTTGCTGGTTGCGCGACTTTACACACGCTTGCTAAAAAAATGACCAGACACACTCGCAGAAACCCAAATGTGCTTTAAAGCCTTCCTTGAGTTGGACCGGCGTCTGTCTCGTCCTCCGTCCTCTCTGTGTGAGTAGAAAGAGTCTTTCTTCATGTGCAAACACAAATGCTGAGATGCCTCCAAAAGCCCCTTAAACTATTCACATCACACACTACCTGCAGGTAGCGACATGAAAATATACTGCAGCCAAGCTGGATAGTTTAACTATCACACTTCACTGTGTGTGTGTGTGTGTGTGTGTCGGAGAGAGGCGAGTTTAAGTGCATGAGCATGAATGTGTGTGTGGTGATTAATCCAGTTCAGGAGAGTCTGGTGTTTCACTGCGTGTCTCTGCATCTTCTGTTTTCTCTGTGGCCGACGAGTCGCGTCTTTCTTGGTCTCTGTTCACCTCCAGAGGTGTGTCTTCGCCCTCCGGCTCATCTCCTCCCTCTGGCACCTCTGGCGCCTCATCAGTGGGTGTGACCAACTCCGTCGTTGTGGTTTCTTTTACCGTCGCGTCCGTCTCCGTCTCATCCGTCGGCGACCCGTCTTCCTCTTGCAGCTCCTCCTCTTTTCTTGGCTCTCCATCATCTTCCTCTTCCTCCTCTGCGATGGAGGCGTCTGGTCTCTGTAGAGAGTGTGTCGCGGGAGCGTGGCTGGCGCAGGGGTGCAGGTGCGGCGAGTCTGAAGGGGGCAGCAGCGTCAGCGACTCCACGCTGAGCGAGTCTGCGCTGTTGTCGGTGAGGAGGGAGATGGTGGGCTGGGACGCCGGGGTGAGGCTCGGGGCCAGCGTCGGAGCTGTGACCGAGGAGACAAGCGTTACTTCTCCACCTCCTCCTTCCCCTTCTCCACCTGAGGAGGAGGGCGGGGTGTGCTCCAAAAATGTACCATCATCTGCAGGAGAGAGAGAGAGGAGAGAGAGAGAGAGAGAGAGAGAGAGAGAGAGAGAGAGAGAGAGAGAGAGAGAGAGGAAGGTGAGCTCAGAGGAAGACACGTTTTTAGGGTTTCTGGTGTAAAATGATAGGGCTTCTCTTTAATATAAATGTTTGCCCTTCTTTGTTAATGTTGATTTTCTGCACAGAGATGATGTAGCAGGGTAAAAGGTTAGGATTCCATGTAAGAAAACAGATTAAATGTGCAATTGTATGCAACTTAAGAAGGAAAACAAGTTAAACTCAGTTTTAAATTCATTCAGCAGAAAAGCCTCTGCCTTAAACACAACTCTGAAAGTTTCATGATAAAACCCAAAGCCAGTGGGAAACCAAAGCCCTCAGGATTTGCACATGAAAATAGACGCACGCACAGGAGAGCTTTATGTAGTTAGTACACAGATCTATGCAGGTATAGATCATTTGGACAGACACAGGCGGACTTACAACTAAGCAGCACAGCGCAGTGTGTTCACAAAGTGCCTCTTTTTATATTCTGAATAAAAATAAATACATAAATACATTTATTGAAAAGTAGGTTTTCACATCCAAGGAATTTGGAAGGAAGTATGTGCAATGTGGGAAAATGAATGAATGTTTTTTAAAGTGTAATATTGGTGTAAAAAGAGGTACAGGGTGGACACACGGCACAAGAAGCTAACGTTAGCAGAGCAGCAGCAGCAGCAGCAGCAGCACTGGTTTGTGCGGGCAGAACTACAAAATAAACTATGGACTACAATGTAAACTACTATGCAAGCATACTTACATTGTAAGAGTATAATGGTGCAGTTTGGAAGATACAACAAAACTGTTTTACAATAACCAATAAATATTCGACAAACTTAGAACAAACTACTGCATGATAGGTTGTACGTTCATTATGGTCTGCAACCCTGGAGGTCTACGCATTTTGTGGCTGACAAGATGTAAACGAATAACATAATACAGAACAATTTACGTCAAGATTTTAAAAAACACTGGTTAATGTCTCGTCTCAGTGGAATATTCTTATAGGTTCAAAACAAAGCTTCTTTCTGGCAATGCTATTTACAAACAAGAACATTAGCTGCAGTTATGAAGCCATTCAGACAGTGTATGAAACATTCAGACTACATATAGAGGCACTCGCCTGGCGAACTTAGAACAGCTTCTCTGCAACAATGTGTCATTCTTTTTCAACAAGGGTTAAAAAACAAAATAATGTCAAGAGTCCTTGGGTCCTGCTACATCAGTCAGTAGAGTAAAGGTGAAGGTGATTGTTGAAACAAAACTGTGTCATCCTGAAGCATGGAGTCAGGAATGTAATTGCACCATATGATGCGTGTCTGTGAGTAGTTAAACTGGTTCTCATGAGGACAGAATGTGATTATTTACATTCACAAAGAACAGAACAAAAACAGCCAGTCTATATGACCCTGTGGTAGAGGAAGCACAGGGACATTTACTCACTCTGTGTGTCTACTTCTTATATACTACCACTGGAAACTATTTTATGGTTTATGTGGTGCATGGGTGTGTGTGTATATATGTGGCTGTACTATAGTTACACCCAACACTTGATGTGTAAAGGACGTATGTGTGTGCTGTACAGTGCAGATATTCCGTGTTAACCACACCTCACTGCCATAAAGAGCTGGTCCACTTCATACAGTTATTCTGCCATCTGCTCTGACATTATAATGTAGCGTCTGTGCTTCTCTATGTGTGTGTTTATGCATGCTGTGTGAGCGCTACCTGTGGGGCTCTGGGCTGATATAGTGCTTGCAGTAACAGAGTCACATCTTCCTGTGCTCCCACTCCCACTGGAGGGAGGTGAGGGGGAGGAGAGGGGCGAGGGACTGTGCTGCGACACACAGTGAGCCACTGCGAAACCTGGAGATGGCGCACATGGACACAGACACACACGCAGAGAGACACACTCATGTGTTACCATTTCATTTGGCCCATAGCTACCCCCTTCCAGAGTCACTGTAAAGGTCAACACAAGCACCATGTTTTTCTAAGTATATTTAATAAATGTTGTCTCTAATAGAAGCTTGTTATTATGGTCACACTGATAAAGCTCAAGGATTTCAGGACCTGTTTCCATAGGAGCATGTTCCCTTGCTGAGTCAAACAAAGCGTCCTATTCAGAACTGCAGCAGGTAATATAAACCTGTGGGTAAGACTCTAGCAGGAACAGACAAGGGGAAAAATAAAAGTAAACCTCAGGTAAAACTATATTGAATGGTATTTAACTTAAAAGAAAATGCATGAATTTTAAAATTGGAAGCAAGCCTAGGGGAGTTTTCAGTTGTATTCTCAGGAGTCCTATTTCTGCACAAAACCTCTGATCTAAGTCTCCTGATAGACGCAAGTCTGACTCACTGTTACACTTCTACACTGAAGATCAAATCACAAACCCATTTCCACTGATATTATCACACTTTGGTCTGAGGGTCACACAACTTTCTGAAATTTATCTTAAAAGATTTTAAACTCAACTTCTATCATATTTCTCATAAAATATCCAGTGTTTGTCAACCAGGAGTTTACTGTCATTGTTTTATGATGTTTACAAGATCATTCAGATCAGATTTAAAGCAGAGAAAGACGCATGAACAGAAGAAAGTGTATTTCTCTGAACTAGTGTGCAGGCTGAAGCGGTATGTGTAGGCAGTGAACTCTGGTCACCTGGTACTTTATCCACGGAGGCGAAGACTGATCTACTGGCGGTGGGGTCATTGGGCGCCCGTCTCGACTGCTCGTAGAACCGGAAAGGCAGGCCGCTGGGTGAAGCGTTGGCCGTCTGGCCGAAACCCAATACCTCCGTTGCGCTGGGCTGCACAGGCAGGTCCAACAGAGCTGCATACAGAAGAAGTGGAGAGTGTGAGAGGGAGATAAACACAACACCAGTACAGAATCAAACTTTGGGACTTCATGTGAGATTACAGAAAAATGTTTTCCCTCATATTTGTCTTAACTCTGATTGCATTAAATGTGCCTAAAATGTGTTTTTGTATGTGCAACACTTTTTCTGTCTGCAGCCGTTATTTTGACAGGACTCACATCCTCCTTGACTTTAAAATTTTGCCGATTCAGCAAATATCTTGTCTATACTTTTGCGTGCAATTCTACAGAATTAGACCATCTGGAGGGGAAGTACAAGTGGCTGATGGGTAAATCCATAAGTGTTTACAGTACAAAAGGATTCTTCATAACTTTTGTCTGTGAATGCACATAAAGAAGAACCAGCAATTTTGGTCAGTGGACAAAAAATGTATGGGTACAAGTTAAGTTGTGGTTGAAGAAAGGGGAATTATCAAGGATGACAGAATGGCAAGAAAAAGACACAAGACATGAAACTAACTACATAAGTACAGAATATGGAGGAAGAGATATTTTAGAAGTTATTAAGTGAATAATAATAATTAAAGGACAAGAGAGGAAGGGCACCGTCTGTTTCAGAGAAATGACGCACTAAATAAAGAGATTAGCCTACACTTCTGCTGGAGAGTAGTTTCACAATGAGTAATAATAAACATATTAATAGATTTTCCCTTTTTCATACTTCTTTTAATCTTGATCATTTTGTTGAAGCCTTGCTAAAGATGAAGTAAAAGCAGTGCTAGCTGCTCAGTGATGAATACTTCTGTTTTAAAGTGTTTTAGTGATTGCTTTCTGTTTAACATCTCATGTGATTTTTTGTAAAAACTACTGTAACTGTACTTTCAAAGTAGCTTCTGAAACACTTTCAGCCACTATGAGAAAAAGGCTGGTCACTCTGCCCTTCTGTGCAAAAAGGAAATGGGTCATTTTGACCATTAAAGTGTAGGCTGGAGCCTTAAAAGGCTTTCTGTTCCCTCACCTGCAATCCTCTGCATCTTCATGCGTCGGGCCTGGATGCGACCCTTGGCCAGCCTCTGCTTGGCGATGATGCAGCGGATGTGGTCGGCGAAGATGAAGTTGGCCTGCAGGATGGGCAGGGGCTTGGCGTGGGGGTTGGAGCTGGGCTTGTGGATGACGATGTTCAGTGCTCTGCTGTCGTCCTCAACGCCAGACACCTGCATGTCCTGTTGAGAGAGGGAACAAAGAGTGGGGTGAGAGATTTAACAGCAAGAGGGAGAGACAGAGAGAGGTGAAGAGAGGGGAAAGTAGTGAGAATGAAAAAGAAAACATAAGAAGAAAACAGTGGGATAAAGACATATGAGTAAAGACAAAAACAAGAAAAAGCTAACAAAAAATATTCTTCTTTAATTTAAGGAGAACTGAATGAGACAACCAAATGGATGCAACGTGAGAAAAGACAGATAAATGGACCCTCAATTAGCTTCTTTCACAAGTTGACACTAGGGCGGGGTGCTGTTAGCTACAACTTAAACAAACAGTGAAAAAATTGTTCTCAACTGAAATAAAAACAATACCCTGTAAGAAAAACTAAACCTAAACTTTGACAGTATTACCTCATTACAAAACTAGTTAAAATAAAATAAATAAATAATAATAAATAATAAATTTATATCAGATTTTCTTTTTGCAATGAGGTATAAAAGCTTAATTTATTGTGATTTTTTTTTTATTGAGACAGATAATATGATTTGCATCTTAACATTACATATTCGACTCTTGGGAAACAGATGGAGTCTTGTGTTCTGTTGCTTTAGAATGAGGGCAATTACAGTAAACTAAAACTGAATCTAAAACAAAAATAAGCAAATGAAAATCTGGCAGAAAGGACAGGTTTCACATGAAACAGAAAAAGAAAGGACACATTATATTTTATAGATTCATAGTATGCAGGAAACACATTGTAATGATACAGTGATATAGTGTATCAATAGCATAATGCATATAATCTGCAATTCTGATATCAGAAAAATGAAAAGCAATATCATTTTAACTTATCAGGCCACGGTGACAATGCAGAATACACTGTGACCACTACACAGCATGACCAAACATGCCTATACTCATTAAAATACCAAGGAGGGATGGGTAAATATGTTATTGTATGCTCTCTCTCATGGTATATTTCCATGGAAAATGATATGAAGGGCTCAGGAAACATCAAAATAAACACCTGATAAAAGAAGAAGGGAAAATAACAATAGAAGAGACAGAGGAAGGAAAACAAGGAACAAGAAAACTAAGAAAGAGAAAAACAAGGAATTGCACAAAGAAAGAAGAAACACTAATGTAAGCTGTAAGAAACAGTGAAGGGCAGAGGGAAGTATAACTGAGAAACAACAGAATAAAAAATTAATCATTGATTTTAATGACTGAACCTTTTTTAGCACAAAGGACATCCACACAGACACTTTTCTCTTACTTGCAGAAGGCCGGCAAACTTGACGACACCCCATCCAAGACGTTTGGTTTCCGGTTCCACCAGACTCATCTGGTACACATCTACAGCGAGGAATCTCTGGGCCTGGCCGCCATCTTTACTGACCACCATACAGGCTATGAGGTCACTGTTATCTGAAAGAGATAGACAGACATGACAATGTCAATGCACTGCTGAGTAATTCAAGTCCAGGTTTGACTGAATAGGTGCCTCAGGTCTGTTTCTTAAGGAAACACAGTATCACCTGTTAGGACCGAATGTTCTAAATAATTAGTTAGTGATGATGTGTGGGCCACAGACGCAAGTTGCTGCATTGAGGCTGTAAGAACAACGCCATGTAGTGGTGGAAGAAGTATTAAAATCTTTTACTCAAGTCAAAGTAGCAAAACAACAGGTATACGTCCAATTTCAACACTATGCAACTTTATAAAGCATTTGAAGACACATCACGCGAAAGAGCACGACGGTTTTAAACTGTTAAAAAAGTGGCTTCACTTTGACAGTTTTTAAAAGGAATTGTTATTTATTCCTAGGTGTCTTTATTTAGATAATAAAAGAATGTTGTATGTCAATCATTCTCTGCAAGGTTTTACCTGAGCCAGACCATACAACAATGATAGCAATCATATCACATCCACACTGGGTTAATAGTATATACAGCTGTTAAAAGAACAGCTTTTCTTTTTAAACACGCACTGGTATCGGTCGGTACTCGGTATCAACAACAAACAACTTCCAAATGACCCCAATGTGCATAAGTCTGTCTTCCACTGAGCAATAACTTACATAACATATTTCCGTGCAAAATACATCCATGTTGTGAAACACATCCCTATTGTGCAATATTCCATTTAGTCCACTGTGCAATAACATCTAGTCTGTGAAAGTCTTTTTCATTCATATTGCTGTGCATCACAGTTATATTTATGCAACAACTACATTCAAAATACTGCAACAATTCAGGGGCAATCAAACAAATACAGCATGGTATTTATTTGTTTTCTTATTCTAGATTACTAGTTTAATTCTAGTATTGTACTGTTTTCTACCTATCATTCAGCTGTAGATGTTTGTATACTGAAGCCGTAATTGGTCCTGTGAATTTTTATATACAGATGTGTTATATTAATATTTGTGTCTCCCTTTACTGCACTGATCAGGAGTAGCACTCCTAATTTCTTTGTATTCTGCAAAATGACAATAACAGGTTTCTGTTCTTTTCCAACAGGCTTTCTGATAGACATGTCCACTTTAGTGATGCAATTATGTAAAACACTTATTGGACATACAGTAGTAGCAGTACAGAGTCCTGCAGACATGGAACGACCATTACTTTCTTATCGCACAACAGCATTTAGATTAAACAGAACAGAATGTCTTCCACTGCACAGAGTCGCAGCATTAGGAATACTGTAGGTGTGCATTTGTAAAGACATAATGAGTAGTGGTGTGAAGCACTGTGCAGTGTTTTATACGTGTGTCTGTGATATATGAATGAAACTGTACAGTTTAAATGTCAAAAGTCACTGATGAAAACAAAGAATCTTCAGCAAACACAAGTTGGTGGATGATACAGATTATGGCTCAGTCCCACTGCACACAAGCTGACTGGCAACAAAATTCACACTCATTTACTGTTTACGGGAATTGGCTGATTCGCTGCATATAGCATGCTGGGATACCTGGCAAGCTGGCAGCTTGATGGAGGGCTTGTGCTAGAGTTTGAAAAATTCAAACAGTGCTCACATCGAGGGAGCCAATCAAGCCGAAGCACCAATATGTTTCTGAACGGCGTGTGTACAACCAATAAACCTAAAAGAGATGGAAGGGTCATCACGTCACCAAATCTTGCCTTGGTGCCAGACTGTGGTGACAACTGTATTGAAGTCCATGGGAGATACATGGAGAAACACACTAAAACCATATCTACAGTCTACGACTTCTGTACAACTGAGGCTTTTTCCAAATGATTGACAGGACTGATAATATTGTGACCAAACAACGCTGGTCCGACTGATTACCGCTGATAAGACTTCAACTATGCTGCGTACAGGAGCCTTTCCTACACAAAGTCAAAGAACGTACGATGTATCGATTAAAAAAAAAAGTCGTAAACCTACTCTGTGAAGTGTGTTCTTTCATTTTCTGAGCTGAGCCGAAGCTGAGTTTGGGCCACACCCACACACACCTTACCCACCCACACACCCATACACTGGAACGTTTAATTAGTCATCCAAACCACATAGAATGACAATACTGTAGCTTCAACAGCCCACTTCTGCTTTATGTGACAAAAGAAAACAATGATTCATCTTCTTAAGAAAAACCTCAGCGCTACATATATATAAACACCCAATATGGCTACTATGATTACTGGTTATACAATCTGGTATAAAATCTATAAGATAAACAAGAACCAACAACTAACATTTTGAAGAAAACATGGAAAGTGAAGTAATAATAATTACGTAATGAAATGAAACAATGAAACAAAATCGAAACAGATGTTTAATGAAATTCCCTTATTTTAGAGAGAATGCGCTTGGAAAATAAATAGAGATACTTCTTGACCCCAGAAATTATTTCTAAATATAAAAGATCAGGCTCTCAGTGATGGAGGAATTATGGTGATAGAATTGCAAATTATTTATGTATCTTCTATTAATGCAAAGTTGTACATTTTGGTTATAAGTTTTTAAGTTGATAGAAGAGTGTGTCTATTTAACAGCAGAATATATCATACTGGGAAAACCTCCAGCTGTTCTTAGTCAAGATGAAAAATACCTATTCAGAATCTTGAGAATCACAGCACTGAAGCAAAACTGAACGGTGGGACAAAAACTAAACCCCCACATTTAAGAAAACAGAAAAGTATGACTCAAGAAGTACAATTTATGGAGAACGTGACTCATAAAATAAGGTGGCGGTATGGATGACGGGAAACTATAACTACACTACCTGTATCTTAGAGTTCAGCTGTCCTGGTCTCCTCAAACAGACAGAGGACCATGCCACAGAATGACTCATCACTCCTCATAAGTAGCATGTACACATGGGTGTGAATGCATGCGTGTGTAGTCTGTGTAGACTTGAACAAATGTGTATGCGCATATGGGTGTACATGTACAGATGTGTGTATATAGGTGTGTTGGTATGAGTATGAATACAGTATATACATATGTCTACAAGCGTGTATGTGGTTATATATATGGGTATATGTACGTGGGTATGTACTTACAGACACAGAGATAAGTGAATGTATTGAATGTACTTATTCATCACCTACTAGAACCTACCAGTTATAACTCAGTTCTCTTAGTCTGCCACTCATTAACCTATTTCTAGTCCCCCCCCCTTGTTTCTTTTTATATTGTGGATTTTTGCGTTTTTTAATCATTTCTTTATTGTTTTGTCTCTTTTTTGTTTAGTTCAGAAGTTTGACTGAAGATTCTCAAACACACACTGTTACAACTGTTCTTAATCAGGTGTAGTTGCGTTTTCCTGCTGAGCTGTATTTGACTTCCACCCCAGCTGTGACTGTTGTGTCCACACACACATATTGATACAGCACCGACAGACCGCTTTAACACTTTAAAGGACAAAGAAGTCCACTTTTCTCCCACACGTCTAGGATGATGACAAACAATTAGCCCACACATGATCAGCTTCACTGCAGTGAAGCACTGCAAAGCAAACATGAAATGTAGAACTAATGCTGACCTGATTTGACACCACTGGTTTTGGTTTAAAGATCACCCACCCTCACTGGCTCCACATGTAAACTAGTAACACCACACTGACGTATAACCCCCTGAACTTCTCTTTCTCTTGTCTCACTCATGTCTCTTCCACTGTAAATCATTCATGCCCTCTGGTTCCTTGATTTCTATTCTCAAGAATTCAGACCAATTCATCATTAGACTGGTGTGACTAATGGTGTACATTACTAATTGTTTGCTCTGGCGGAACACATTCATTTTTCCCCATTTTTGGTGTTTTTCTCAGGTCAGACAGCTGTTGGTGCACACACTGTAGACTGTAGTTTTAATCATACACTTCTGGTTATGACTTTCTCTGTAGCCAACATTAATAGACACACGGGGGGTTGCCGGGAGCTCGGCTTTACCCACTAAAACGGTGAAAAGTACCTGCAGCTGGAGAGGTAGTCCCCGATTTACTATGGCGGCACAAGGCGCCAACAGACAAATGGTCAGAGGAACGAGGGGAAGTTTGATGGTTTGAATCCCCAGACCAGCTGGGAAAAAACCCTCCCACCCCCAATTTCTACTTAACTTCTGGTTACAGAGGGTGGAGGGGGGTCAAGCTGCTTGGCCAAAAACGTCATTCGATAGATGATGAATCAACTCAATCCTCTAGCACTTTTGGAATCACAGTTTCAACCTCTGAATTTGTTTTGAAAGTACTTTCAAACAAAACTGACAAACTACAGGGAAGCACCTTTCTATGAAAGATTTAGTTTCATGAGGTACAGCATTTTTCCAAGTATGAACTTTTAGATACACTCCCCATTTCAGAAGAAATGGAAGAGACGTTAAAAAGAAAAGCAATATTGGTGATTAAGCAACTATAATAATTGCTTCAGTGTCTGAAGATGTGCTACTGTGTAATGTGATGACATCAGGCCAGTTTCGCGATGATTAATCAGTCAGCAAATGTTGTGCTGATGCTATTTATTGCTCAAGTTCTTCAGAAATGTGGTCAGTCAGTTTTTTTGAATTGGATAACTTCCTACCAGACGGTGCAGTGAGCAGCTGCAAGCCTCAACTCTTTGTGTATGTTCAACACTCCCTGTCCCTGCAGGCACTCGCTTGAGCTATCAAGTGTCCCTAATCATCCTGCCAGGTTGCATAAACAATACTGAAGGTAGACAATAGTGAGACTGTACTCACTCATGCGAATAACATCATGTGACTCAAGTTTAGTTTCAAGCCTCATATCTCCTCAAGAGAAAAAGTGGTCACACTTGAGCGTGTTCATTAGAAATATACAACACCCAAAAATAGTCAGATTCTTCAAAATTGACTTTTTCAACAACTATTTTTCACTTCCAAATACCTACAAGAACCAAAAACAATGCAAAACCAACAATGTTCATCATTTTATGAAGCCACAACAAATAAGTCCATGTGCTAAATCGATCACAAAATACAAAACTCCACTGCTACACTCCACATCCAACTGCAGAACTTCCATGTTAAACACTATCAATGTGAATTAATGTCTTGGCATGCTCCTGTAAGTCAGGACAAGGTACAACTTCATGTTGAGGGAAATGCAACACGGCTCTGCAACCACAAAAAAACTACTCCCCCAAGACGATGTTCTGTGATTCAACAAGTTACCAGAGGTTGTGATGAAATGGAGGTGGTGGCAGCCGAATGGTCAGAAAATTAGTTTCTGTGGTTGGAAGATTGCGGGTTTAACTTCCCAAAGGCACAAGGAAAAACCCACCTGCTCGCCACACTTACTCTGTATGAGTGTGTTCTTAGTCAGTCACCTTGTTGAAATGAAAGTGACACTGACAGAAAACCCAACAAGGGAATTGTTTTTTTTAAACCATACATGGTGGAGTTAAATGCAAGACAGATTATCTTACTTACTAAACTAAGAGATACTCAGAGTAGAGATTGATTTGAATGATCTTTTCAAGAGATAAAAACTTACTGGAAGCCATGTCAAACCTGATATGATTGCTCTTATAGGCTATCTTTACCCAAATCTGCCACAGACTCTTTCAACAGACATCTGGAATCCTGAAAACAGTCACAGTTTCAACCACCAAGTTGGATTTGAAAGCGAGGCTGCAGGGAGACATTTGGTTTCAATAGGTGTGTTTCCATCTGTCTGTCTAAGGATTTCTTGAGATCACCCACCCTCCACCCAAAAGAGGGGCATAAGGAGAACATTAGGGTGTGTTTCGATCACCAGGCTTTGGGAAAAAGTAGTAGAGCTTTACCACAAAATACAGTCATCACAAAAGAAGAAAGTCTTTCAAGAATTAAAACCAGGTCAGCTGTTGATATCAGATTAGCTGTTCCATACAAAAATGACTAGAAAAATTAAATTGTTGATATTCTAATACAGACACACATAACAAATGAAGTATCTGAAGGCACGCTGCTGCGTCACTGCTTTGATCCGTTCATCAGGCCACTTCTTTTCAGGTAAACATTATTAATCGTTCAGCAAATGTGTTTCCAAAAAGCCCCGAAACTGCAACTCAGTCGTCATAGATGATATGATAACTCTTAAAGGCTACGACTACCTAAATTTGCCACAGCCGGTACAGTCATCACTGCTAAGTAAACAACCCAGTGGAATTTACAATGAACTATTCTCTTCATCTGTTATTCTAAGAAGTGATTTTAAAAGGTACACCACCGCCATCTGAATAATCTGAAATCATAAATAAGATTAAAAGAAAAGAAAAAAACGTGGTGCAAGTTATATTAGATTTTACACAAAGTTTCTTAAATAATTTTCATCCTTGCAGTCATGTCACTGATGAATACAGTAGATGATGGATATAAGAATCATAGAAGAGTGAAAGAGTGAAAGAGGAGAAGAAAACAGATCGAGGAGAAGAGCTTTTCTTTGCTTGCATCATAAGATACAATAACAGATACTGTGTGATTTACTATCTGATCTGGGGAATATGTGGTGAACTGAACTTTCTCTCTCTCTCTGAGACGTTCTGCTTATTAAAATAAACTTGAAATGAAAACGGAATAGGCTCATTTCAAATGAGAGGTAGATTTCCTGTCTATCACCAATACCAATATACCAATTTAACACCAAAATTAGCATGAATATGCAGGGTATTTTTTTTTAAAAACTGAGTAAACCCACTAAAAATAGCCGTTCGACTTTTTCACATTGACCAGAGACGGGTCTGCCTTTCTGTTTTTTTTTACCCTTCTTGTGTGTATAACGTCATTACCAACATACCGTGAAAACAGGGAACAGCAGAACGCAGCGGATGTTATACCTCATCAAAGTTAATCCAGAAGATGTTTAAACATGTTTAGAAACGTCCTACTCACTAAAATTCTGTATAAGACACATCTTGCTTCTTCTTTAAGAGTTGGAATATTTCCACTTTCTATCCCCACTCATCCAGTGCAGGGTCGCTGGCTGATATTGGGCAGAAAAGCCTGTCTAAACCCATCGACAAGTCACTAGTTTATCCAACTTTTGGATTGTGATCTGCTAATTATATTTCTGTAACTTAACTCAGCGGAAGACAGTGAGGCTGCTTGTTCCATCTGCTCTTGGGTGGTCACCAGTACTTGGCAGAGTCACACTATAACTAGGCGGAATTAAATAACAGTGTTATGACGTAAGGCACATTAAGTGGAGGTTGTGCGCCCAACATCTGTTCCAAGACAATGTTATCGTGATATTTGATGATTATTTTTAGAGAACTGTAACCGAAGTTAGAGTTGAGTTCTCAGGAAACAGGCAAGTTTTATATTTTCTCTGAGCCAGGAGATGTTTTGTAGACGGAAAACCTTTATTTCAGGCTCTTGAAGATTAAAAGGTTAGGACTGCAGGCCGAACAAATACATCTTTTGCTGCTGCTCTACATTACCCCGCTTAATGCAATTTAAGCATATGCTACATACTGTACATATAGACTTTGGCGACACAGGCAATCCTGGCAAGTAGGATGAATTGAGTTTTGGTTACCTCATGGGATTTGTTGATAATAATATGGAAAAAACTGAAACTGAAAAATCCTTTAATACACAACCAATGTGTGATAAACTGATTCTAAAATACCTTTTAAAAACACTCACGCTTCAACAACAAGTTACTCTTAGGTTGGTAGCTGAGATGCAGCCGGGCTTTAGTTACCGAGAAGTGGAGTGCTGTGAGGTTGTGACGGTAACACAGAAGCATACGTACATCTGTTAAACGTAGTCACAACTTCAGCAGCCTGTAACGTATGCAAATAAAAAAAAAAAAAAAGATTTGATACAGATTTGCAAATTTTTTTCACTGCGTGTGAAGGTTTCGTCGCTCCTGTTCACATTACGGTGCAAACGTACTTGTGATATCCTGCAAGGCAGAACTAACCACGTGCAAGTTTCCATCACATCTACACACCTGTGTACAGTAGGAGAACGCTGCACAGGTTATCTCAGTGTGTGGGACGCTGTGTGCGTACATACTGTGTGTGTGTCTGTACGCTCGTCTCTGCATCGTTGTGGTTGTGAATGTTTGCATATGCATGTGTCTAGGTATTGTTAAGAATGTGCAGATATTTATCCTGCAGATTGACGGGGGGTCTTTGGAGCAGATTGCACATTATAGATGTGGTCACAGTTGTAAGAGTTTTCTCTTGCTCTTGCGCTGTGATCTTTTTTCCTTGACTGTGTTAGATTCTACTTTTATTGGACTAACTTGACTTAATTTAGTCTTTCGTGTTTAGGTCCTTATCCAAACTTAAGTTGGACTAAGAGTAAAAATTATAAATAAAAAAGCACGTTCCTGCAGCCTGTGGTCAGGTTTTGCCTCATATACAGTACGCCTCTGTTTCTGTGTGTGTGTCTCTTACTGAGGTCTAACACGTCATCTGTCTTTATGAGGTCTTCAGGTCTGGTCAGAGGCAACTGCGTCTCAGGTTCTCCCTGAAGCTGAAGCGATAAGGACCTCAGCATGAAGAACACACGGATCGCCTGCGGACAGAGTGGTTAGAGTTGTCTGAAACACACTTGAAACAGTCCAATAAGAAACAGACGTTGACATCAATCATACAATGTTTGTATCCCTGTCAGGATTAGGCATTCAAGTTTAATCTTTTATCTGAGCTTCAGAGTGCTGCCATTCATGGCGTTTGTAGCAAAGCTTGTTGGTTTTGGCAGAGCGTCAAACCAAATGATTGTAATGTGAGGTAAACCTGCCGTTTAGTATTACAATGTCATTACACGGGTATTTCAAAATGTCAACTTGTTTAAACTCGCAAGAGACAGGTTTTCTGCTTCAACATATCATTGTGAAGTAAATGTTGATCGCGCAAGGTAAAGGATATAGAACAATGAAACCAACAGTGTTTATATTGGTTCCCTATAACAACAATTTTATCTGGCACCAGGCACATAGTCTCCAGGAATAAAGGAAGGTTAAGTTGTGATTAGTTTATATTATAGATTAAATGATTGAAACGACTCAGGAAAGCAGAAATGATCCGGTTGTATATATAATACATATATATAAATATATATATAAATAATCCTAATCTCTCAAATTGAGAGCCGCTGACTTCAGATTCAAGTGTTACATGCGATGCAGTCTGAGCTTGTGTGTGGACGCACCCTGCGTGTCTTCTCCACGTCCCCACAGGGCAGTCTTTTGACAAAATCGATACCAGTCAGAGGGGTACCGGTGGGTGGCAGCAGCACTGAGGCATCCATCATCAGGTACTCCACATTCAGCGGTTTACTCTGCAAATGTACACACGTTCAGACAGACATAAGCAACACCAAGAATACAGTTGTATGCTCAGGCAAGTCATGTTTCATTTGTCATGGAGAGAAAAACAAATGTGACAATGGAGGCCAACTAACCGTCATGCTCCTGTATTCATCTTCAAACATGTCCAGAAAGATCTCCTCGCCCTGTGATGACATCACAACATTGGAAACCAGTTAAACATAAGCCAGAGATGGTGTGGACAAAACATTTGTGGTGAATTTGAATATGGGTGGACATTCATATTGAGTTTCTGCCCCTTTTTGCATGAAACTCAGCTATCTGTATGAGTTCTCATTCTGGTATTGGGGTAAAAAAAAAAAAACTATTCCCAAAAAATCGCATTTATACTTATTGTTATAATTCTATGTCATAATCATTCACCTTATTGTCCTATTATGGACAGAAAGATGTTAAATGCTTTATCAATTAATACTCAGATGACACCTAACAAGGTACAGTTAGCACTTAGTCATGTACCATGTTGTAATCATATACTCAGCTGACTCTTCTGTGTGGCAAGTCTGTGCATGCCGATTGTCAAAACACTGTATGGAAGTATGCACACTCGCACGTCACTGTACTGTTTATCTTTTTTGCTTTGATAATGTGCATGTTCTTTTTGTTTCTGTTTCTGGTCATGTGTCTGGACCGTGGCAGCTTTCAGTCAAAACACATTTTTCTACAGTTACATGCAATCGACCAGTGACCAATCAGCAGGACTATTCTTTATCTGGGCGCATCAAACTGTTGCAGGCCACCAGTGAAAATTCTGATCCTCTGCTGTGTGTTTCAGCACGGCACACATATAAATGATCACTGCAGTGTGAAAGGAATTCTTAAACGATGGCCCATCAACTAAATGTACCAAAACAGGAAATGCTGGGCAGATAAGACAAGTTGTTTGGACACGAACAGATGAGCTTCTAAGCGTACGGGACAGTGATCGCAATGATGTTCATACTCCTCATCAGTTCATCGTGTTCATCTAACCGTAAACATCCAGGCTACTTTTATCAATTCAGGACCATTTCATTTTGAGTGCTCCACTGACACAACACTTAAATTCTGAAAGTGTTCTTTTATTGATGAAGACGGTGCTAAATGAAACTGCAATCGTATGGTTTGATAAGACAAAACTGTCAATGTTTTCTTATTTCAGATTAATTTCACTTCATTATTTGATATAAATAAACATTCATCATTCAGATTCATCATTAAAACTTTGTTGTTTCCAGTTCTCAAAGGAAGCAGCTATTTGTTTTTTTACTGTGCCACTGTGGTCCTGATGAATACTTCTTTCTATAATGTAAATATTTGAAAGAAAATATCGATTAAAGAAGGATCTGAAAATCATTCAAAGCCTTTACTTTAACCCGCTGGAAGCACCAGATGCTCAGAGTCAGAACGTTGATCTCAGTGGTATTTTCCTGAATGCTGAAATGCAACTTTTTTGCCTTGATGGTCCACATGGCTGAATTGTGACATAGTCAGCCAAAGCGTACTCTTGTGACCGATTCCAAAACCGACTTCCAAAGAAACTCAAACAGAAAGAGAAAGCATTAACTGCTCTGAAAGCATTTGACTTATGTGCGTGACCCTATAGTATACATAGGAAACACTTTCAGTTTTACCCATTACCTCTTCCAGGAAATGCTTTTATTTATTATCAGTGGATACACTCACACGAACAGACAAAGAGACTTGATGGTACTGTGGCTTGTGGTTCAGCTTTTGTTGGAGCATGAGTCACAACTGGAACTGAACTGGTTCGAACACCAGATCAACTGTTTGTTGTCTGGCTCTTGATCCTTTTGTTATTCTCCCTAAGTTACTGCTTTTCTGTCCATTTGTCCATCCCAGTAGCTGTCTCTATCTGAGCAGCCAGAATAGTCATGTACAACTGAAATCCTTTTGTACTAGAGCAGTCAGCACATTCCTAACTAGTTTACATCAATGTAACATGGCTTCATGTTATATACTGCATGTCTGTGGGTAGATGGGAGAGAAGCACTTATTTCCGGAGGTTAGTGGTGCATGTGTGTGCTGGTGTGGGTTACTGTGTGTGCTTACTTTGTAGAATCTCCTCAGTAAGTGCAGACTTTCTTCTCTAGCACCCTACAAAAACAAAAAACAAAACAAAAACACAAAAAACGTGTTAACATGTAGAAAAAAAACAACCAATCTCTGCATTACTTTAGGAAAAACTTTAGTCCCCTATATATTTCTGGACGAAAATGGACAAAGCAGAAGACTGACGCGTATTGTATCAATTGTTACACTTTTCTACATAAAATAACACAACTTACAACTATTGTAATGACTCCATGTCAATTCAATCAAATCTTTATCTTGGCAAACCTAATTCATAGCACAAACATTAAAACCTAACAGACTTTGTTACAGACTTTGCTGTTGCTCTCCAACAAGCTTCACTCATTCAAATCTTTTGAAACTACTTTCTATCACCTCAAAATGTGGTCTGGGGACCCCCAGCGTTACTTGAGGGTTCGAGGGGGTCCCCGGCAAAACAGGAAATGTATGTTCTGGCATTGGGTGACTCATTGGATGGAGTTACAGTGATAATATATGAGTCATTTCATCATGGGTTTTACACACTTTCAGTAATAAAACATCTAAAAAGGAAAAATCTTATCAAATGGGAGTCTGTGGACTAATTTGTGTCAGTTTAGGGGTCCCTTGAGAAGCTTGAGAACCACTGTTGTTTTTACATAAACACGTCAGTACTGAGTGTTTGTGTTTTGTCTTTTTATGGTTTTTATGATCATTTGGAAACCAAGTTTTACTGGAACTAATTCCATGTAATGATGAATCATGTTTTCTTTTCTTTCAACCTGCAATTTTTTTCTTAACACTTCCGCAATTCACTGTATTGGAAAATAACTAGCCAACTATGATGACATTTACATGGTCATTTTTAAGAAATGCTGCTGCAAATTCAGACATTTTGGGGCACAAAAATCACAAAACAACTTAGTGGAGGGGCCTGACAAAACAACAATTTTATCCAAATTTAGTTTGAATTTAAAATTATTCATGTGGTTGTAAAATGCTCCAGGGCGTCATTCTTAAAAAATGTACAAGAATCTTACAAAGTACTACTTAAAATTAAGGCACATGCTAATCACATCTTCAACTTCCGAGATGTTCCTGAAAAAGCATGACAACTGTGAATGATATTCATAGGGGTAACTACCAGGGAATCCTCCCACCTGATACAGTACGATGTAATGCAACTGTTAATAGATAGATGTTCTTCCTGCAGGGACACAAGACTGAACGAAGTTTAAGATATGATAATCCTACAACAATGTGAAGTCTTATGTGATTATCACTAAATAAACTCAGCTTGGAAATGTCTTCCTGTCAGAGATAAGTAACATGAGCAGTCAGCCGTTTCCTCCACAGCAGGGTGGAGAGGACACGGTCAACGGCATCTTTACATATTACAGAATTATAACAGAATTTTTTTTTGTTAGTTTTCTGGCATTCTGCCTCTGTTGGATAGCACAAACTAGAGTGCCAGATTTCATAAGTCGACCAAACATTAAGCAAATTGAACTTAAAAACTTGATAAGACAAAAACAAATCCTGGAAAAACCCTTGTCATTGGCATTTCAGCCAAAGGAGCACTGACCCAATTCTTCAAGCAGAATTTTTATTTAAAAAATAAAAATCACACAAGAAGTAGGACAACTACTTCCTCTAATTGAAGAATAAAAAGAAGAAAGAAAAGACAGAGAGGCTAGGAGGATTACCCTGAAGTGAGAGACGAGGAAATCAAACATTTCCCAGAAGGACTGGAGAACAGGAAGTGGAGGAAGAGGGAGTGAATGAAGAGGTGATCACAGTTAAGGAGGTGTGATGTAAGGTTTGGACACTTAAAAGGAAGAGGGGGGAAAAGGATGATCCTGCTTGTCATCATTTCTAAACCATCAATCATTAACCATGAGCTCAAACACGCCTTGTCCATAACCACAAATTAGCACTCATTGAGAAACTGCAGCTACGGATTCTGAGGAAGTGGTGGAGTCAATTATATAGTTAGAATTGTTTTACTGCATTGCTATGACCCTCTGATCCCTGGAACTCCTTGTGTGCGTGTGATATGTTGACATACATGCTACGAGAGTAGTGTGTACATATTTGTGTGTGCTGTACCTCCAGGCAGGCCAGATGAACGTCTTTGATTATACAGTGGTTTCCAGACAGCACCGACTGCTTTAACAAAAGGCAGCTCAGCTCCAGTGTAGCTAGACGCACTTTACCATCTGCACACACACGAGAGAATATATATCAATAAGAAATGAGGACAACTTACTGTACGTGTACATCATCTTGGAAGAAAAAACTGGCACTTGTTCAAACTGGAATTCGACTTAGGCCTCACTTGGTGGTTATTGAGATGACTAAAGATATAAAAAATGTTATGATCAAAGGCGGGTGACAGTGTGTGTGTGTGTGTGTGTGTGTTACCTGGCTGTGCTGCATGGCTCATAACTCTGATCAGTCTCTCTGCCAGCACCAGGCTGTAAGAGCTCCTCTCCTGGTCGGGAACCGGCAACTGCAGACGTTCTAGGAGATCTCGGTTTATACCTACAGACAGGTGGACAGACAGACCGGATGAGGAGAAAGGTGAATTATTATTTCTGAATCGATTAATCTGCTGATTATTTTAATGATTAATCAATTGATTATTTACTCTATAAAAAGTTGCGGATTGTATTGTATTGTAAAAAAAAAGAAAAAAGTAAAAAGAAAAGAAAGAGCTCAAAGTGAAGATTTCAAATAAAAAACTTTTTTTTTGTCCAACCAACAGTTCAAAAACCACAGACTATTATACATTTACTATCAAATGTGGCCATTGGGATTCTATGGATCATGATAACTTTGCACTGACCATTGCATTATAGAGTTATTTTCTGTTATTTAGCCTGTTCTTACTGATAAAAAAGGGGTGGACATTGAAGTCACGCACATCTAATTATCATTTAGGGCAGGTCCCTGATCAATAGAAGGTGAAAACATGACAAACAAGAATAGCTTCATGGCTCCAGCTCCCTGGAGCTACAGTGCGTGAGCCTTTTTTTCATGTGGACAAAATAATAGATACCCCTTCTCTGTATAATGCAATACAATTCAGCGACACAAGAAACTATATCCTCCAAAATGACCTTAAAGTTTAATAGTTTTGACAAACACTGAACATTATCACCTTCGTGAAGGTTGGATTTCTTGCAGGACTCTTGTATGTTCTGCATTATCTTTAGCTTGGTGAACCTAATAAACTGGCAACTGAAAATACATTGGATCAAATTCGTTCAGATGTGAATTAGGATTCATCAGCATTCTGTTCTGTTGAGTCAATCTATTGTTTTTGGAAATAGAAGCACTTGTGCACAGTCTCAACCTCCAGTATGGGTACCATACCTGAATTTACCCTGTGTATCTACAATGAGCTACGGCAAGCAAATGACTGCACATGTGTATAAATGAGAAGAAGACCAACCTTTGCTGTGTGAGACAGCGTAAAGCAGGCAGAGGACAAACAGTGCGTGGTAGTCATCGTTGGTGCAGTCAAGAGCACTGTACACCATGTCTAAGAACGGCCTGCAGAGAGAGAGAGAGAACATCATCAGTCCACAGACACTTATGTCTCCCCCTTAATTCATTATTTCCACTTCCTAGACCAATCTAATAAGACTCTGGTGTGTTCAGATATGGGTGTGCATGTACCTGCTCCTCTGTGTGTGTGTTCGGGTGGCTGCAGCAGTCTTCTCCTCATCAGTGATGTTCTGCTCTGTCAGCTCGGACACCTTACACTTCTCCATCACCACCATCTCTATCTCTGTGTGCACACACACACGCATGTTCTTTTTGCTTACCTATATAACTGTCCATCAATGTGAGATTTTTATTTTTAATGCATACTCATCACATTCACGTCACACAGCCTAAACACAAACACACAGCATAGCTATGAGGGAAATGTCACCAGTGATCATGAATGTACATTCTGACGTGCTTCCTTCTCACACTTGTGTGGTTCAAAGAAATGATGAAATGTGTTAAAGCAGCAAAGGTGGGCCAATCTTCCAATTGATTAGAAAACAAAATATTGATTTTTCAACGCATAAAATTTACCGTTTGTTCTAAGCACATCAAATACAAGATACATTAAAGCCAATGCGGTACAGCATGTCACTTAAGTTACCATGTATTCTTCAAGAAGTTTCTCCATTTATCACTGCTCTTATCAATCAGTTAAATAAGGTAGGTGTTGTTTTTCCGCCCCAAAAGGTTCATGTGTCATTTTGAAACAGTTTCTCTGCAGCCCACGATGCCATTAGTTTTACATCCCATGCTGCAGCCCTGCACAAAGACTCCCTGCAAAAAGAGTCGATTCAGTCAAAGTTGAGAAGGAATCAGTTCAGATGAGTGAGATGGTCAGACATTTAGATTTTACACACACACACACACACACTCCGATACTAACAAACACACACATGCACACAGAGCAGGAGTGAGAGACAGGCGGAGAGGTGAGGAGCACAGGATGGATGGTGTGTCACCGTGGAAATGGACAGGCAGCTGCCATGGAGACTGTGTTGGACATGTGACCAGTGGTGCCAAACAGGGGAAGCAGCAGAAAGACGGAGGCCTCATCTCAAAACTAGCCAAAGAGGAATTCTTGATTAAATTGACTGTCTTTCCATTTAGGCTGTTTTTCTTCCGCATTTTTCTTTTAGTCTCAACTTTGAACCCTCTTTTGTTCTTTGACATCTGTTGCTTTTATCACTTTTCCAGAATCATGCGAATCATTAAAAGGTCATTCTGGTATCTTTAAACCTGGGCCTTATTTTACTCAATTTGGGGTTTAAATGACGTACAAAAAGTTTTGGAATTAGGACAGCTCTTAAGTAACCCTTTAATGACTAAGACCACACAGTAACACAAACAAACTAACTGATCGAAGCAGCAGTAGACCAGCAACTCCCATGTCCTGCGAGGTAAAATTACTGTTTTTGTCAATGGAGTCTGGTGGCTTTAAACAGAGCATTATAACAGCTTTTTCTAGTTAAACAAAAATGATCTTACTCTTGGACAAAAAGATTTATCTTTGTATGGATCCTTTCCATAGTGTTGTCTGATACTTAGAATAACAACATTAGACTGTCTGCAAAAACTAGCACTTTTAGTGGATGTACAGGTGCAGGTACATTGGAGCCATCGCAGCTCGATTCCTGGCTGCTGGCTGAGGCGATCTACTGGATCAACCCCAAAACTTTTTGTACCTATTGGTCATTTAGACAGTTAAATACGTAAAAAAAAAATAAAGTCCAGGTTAAAAAAAATACAGGAATTTCCCTATAACTTGAGAAATCTCTCACCACTGCTTAAAAGGCTGCACATTCTAAACTGAATTTGAGTAAATGCATGGAGATGACAGCAGCAGTCATGTGCACATTAAATTAAGGGCACATTTACAGTAAAAGTTAAGCTGCTCAGTCTCTCTCTCTTTTCTGTTTGGAGACGAGGGCTGCTGCTGTGGTGGTTGTTGGGTAACCAGGGTGCATCATGGGAGACTGTGTCTGGTTGATGGGAGTAAAGAAACACTCACAAACACAGTCCTGTACTGCTAGGTCCAACGAGACACACACTCACCTTCCGCCGTCTCCCCACTCGCTCTGCTTCCCTTAGAACTCCCACCTCCTCCTCCTCCTCCTACTCCCTCTGTACCTTTTCCCTTCTCCCTCTCTCGGCCTCCCTCCCTCTCTCCTCCTCTCCCGCTATCGTCGTCCCAGCCCTCCTCTCCTCCTCCTCCTCCTCCTCCGCTGCCTCCTCCCCCTCCCCCAGCCCTTTCGTCATCCTCCTCCTCGCCCAGGTTTTTGTAGTTTGGCCTCTTCTGTGTTCTCTTGCGGCCACGGTGGCGGGACAGCTCCAGGGAGCGCTCCAGAGACTCCAGGGGCTTGGTGAACCGCCGCACACCTCCTGCACTGGTCTGTGGAGGAATCAGAGGGGTGAGAGTGTGAGCCGGATGTTTGGAAAGTGATGATTAAAGTGCAATTATTTCATCAACTCTAAATTATTTTTAAATCCTTTGTGGTGATCATGAGCTTTCAAAGACGTTTTCGGCCAATACAAAGCTGTAGCTGCTGTTGGTGGGTTGGTTGGTACCAGTCTGTGCTGAATACAAACGGCAGATAATGGTTCAAAACCATTGAGAAATAGAAAAAAAAAAAAAAAACTCAAAGACAGGACACTTAGAGGAAACTAACTGCCCTGTTTCCAGAAAACCATATCACTGTGACCATTTACTGTTAGATGTGCGTGCAAAAAACAGCCACGCATGAACATGCATTAGAAAACAAACTCAAAAACATGCTTGCATAACTGATGTGCTTATATCTTCTCACACAAACACAGAGCCTTACAGTAAATCCTTCTCGCATCTCTTCGATCAAAGTCCGTTAAAAAGACATAAGCCACTTCCTCCCAGATAAACTTTATCAGCACAGAGGAGAAAATGACCACTTGACACACACGCATGCACACACACACACACACACATCACACATCCCCCCCCCCCCCCCCCCCCCCCCCCCCCCCCCCACACACACACACACACACACACACACACACACACACACACACACACACACACACACACGATCTCTGGCTTTGAGGTCATAGAAGCCATACTGGAACTAGAAGACACAAACTTCTCACACATAACGCCAGAACTTGCACCAAAATGCTGATACGCACACAGGAAACAGCTGGTAAATGATAAGATGCTGAGCAAAGATTTGAACAGTGACTTACAGTAAAACTGACTAATCATAAATTACAATTATCACTACTACTAATTGTGGTGATAAAACTGAAAACAGAAAATTGTTTGGCAAAGATTAAAATGTGTTTTTAAATGTTTTTGTTGCAGATTAAGTCAGTGCTATTTTTACCCTGAAGCTGAAGACCTTTAGCTTTTTAAAATAAATAATACAGCGAGGTCTTTCTTATCCTTCCTGTAGCCAGACACACTTCTAAAAACACTGATGTATGTATTTTCTAACTGTATATTTTGTACATCTAAGCACTTAGGATTGTACAGTAGTTGCTACTAAAATACAGCATGTATATCAGGCATAAAACCACAGACTTGTATCTCTCTGTGTCTCTGTGTGTGTGTGTTTTGCACCTGCTAGCTGACTATGTTCTGGTAAACCGCTCACACTCTGAGCCTATGCTGAGAAATCAATGGAGGTCACAGAGCGCGCACGCACACACACACACAGACACACACACAGACACACACACACACACACACACACACACACACACACACACACACACACACACACACACACACACACACACACACACACACACACACACACACACACACACACACACACACACACACACACACACACAAGCAAAACCCCACATAAACACACCTAGCAGCACATCAAAACAGGGCACCATTTCCAGGTCGAGGGTATAAAAGCACACAGCTTAAACAGCTGCATGTGTTTTAGGGGGGGAAAAAAGGATAGATGTATAGAGATATGCAAATATTGACATCGTGTATCTAACTGGTGCATTTGCAAGTAAACCTGCGTACAGAAAAAAGAGAGAGAGAGAGAAAAAAAAACTCATTCCAGGAAGAGATTTGGGTTAGGTGAGCCAGTGTTCCGTCATGTGACCTAATTTCCTGCCACATCACACACAAACAGGAAGTACCATTCGACCACCTGCGCAGAAAAACACAGCCCTCGTCTGTCTGGTGTTTCATCTGCAAAAAATCAAACAATAACACGACAGCAGTCCTGTCTGATGTGGCCATGATCCAACATGCAAGTAAAAGAATGTTTCTGAGTATGTTCTTATTTTCTCTTATCCATCATCAGGAATTGTCATCAGCATTTTACACAAGCAATCACTGTGCAAAAACACAGGTGTCCTATGAGCCTGCAAACTGCAGAATGGACAGATATGAGCACACTCAAGCAAGGAACAAGGACAAAAAGACACACAACGTCACTGCAGGACAAGGCAAGTAAATGACACCCTTTGAATAAGCAACTTTTAGAATAAGAAAACCTCAGTTGACTTTTAAGTTGCCTTTGGGGAAGATGAGCCATCAAAGCTCCTGATGTGAGCTGATCAGTGGCAAAACAGTAAACACAAAACAAATTAAGGGAAAAACAGAAACTAACAGCAAGAATAAGCAGGATTTTCTGCCTGAAATAGCCACATGACAGTGACATTTCAAATGCTTCAGTGACTTCTTCTTCTTTTTGAAAAGTGCAACACGTGTAAAAATGCAACATGTGGCACTTTGTACACAAAATGCCTAGACGGAGAAAGGCAACGCTGAATGAAAAGCTGGCAGGTGCTAGTTTGGGTCTGGCTGCCTCCTGTTGTGGTAGACCAACACTGTTAAGACATCACGCCTCAACTCACATTCACTGAAAAGGTAGGCTGCTTCTTACAACAGCCACAGGTCTAGCGCGCGTGCACGTGCACACACACATGCATGCACGCACGTACACTCACACACACACACACACACGCACACACACACAAACAGCACAGAGAATAACCACAAGGGTTCTCAGAAACACTCACTACTTCAAAACACCCACCTGGCTTTACAAACAGATGGTCACAACATTAAAAAGAGGGAGGCGGTGAGGGGGAAACTCACAGGGAAAGAAAGAAATAGGGAGGAAGAGAGATTTAGAAAATGTGAGGTGAGGGGAATCAGATGGGGAAGATGAGGGGGAGGCGAGGGGGAGACAAAGAAAGAGATAAAGAGAAAGGGAAATAACATAAAGATGCAGATGTAAACACAAAGAGAGGACGAGAGAAAGACGGCGCCAAGACAGAAGGAACAGCAGACAGGACATTTCAATCCAAGGCTTGGACGGGAGAAAAGGTGGAAATAAGGAGAGAGAGAGTTTGAAACATGTAAAGAAGAAAAACAATGTGGGTCATTTGCATATTGCTGCCTTGATGTGGGTGAATCATGGAGAAAACCATGAGCCCGCGATCTCATAACCACCTACACACACTTCTGGAACTCAAGTCTTTGTGTGCGTGTGTACTCGTGTGACTGTGTCACAATGCAAAATCTGGTGTATGTGTGTGTTTGTGTACCTGTGTGCATTTTTGTCACCGTAAGTATGATTCTGTGCATTTCTTGTTTTTGTGCAGTACTTCCAGTGTTTGTGTAGGTGTGTATGCATGTGTTAACTAGTGTGACATTGTAACACAATACACCTGCTGCTGTGTGTGCTTGTCTATGTTTGTGTGCATATTGCTCATCAGTGGTTTTTTTAATCATGTTTCTGTGAGCGGGGTTAATGTCAAACATAATCGTATTTCTGATTTACATACAATGCGTGCTCAGTGTGTTTACCGTGCTCTTGTGTGTGCTGTGTATATCTGTCTGAGGGGTGAACACAGACAGGTCTCCGTTGAGAATAACGCTGGCCAGGGCGTTGACCATTGGCTGATAGTGGATGATCAGAAAAACCTGTAAAATACACAAACACACACGATTGAAAAAGTCATCAGAGTTACAAAAATGCCTTTAAAAGGTGCACTATGTAGTTATAGAGAGGACATTTTAATCATGCAGCTGAAACTCATTTTAACATTTTAATCTTTGAGCATAATTTCATATTCCATGTTTAACACATTTCTTCAGGGGTTAACCAATATGATAATCAGGCAGAATGACTGGCAGTTTAATACCAACCACATAACTAAAATACACCTGTGCTTTGGTGATGTTAGAGTCTGATCTGTGTGTTTGTCTGTGTGTTCGTGTGTTGCTTACTTGAGACAGCAGGTAAAGGGACACCTGAGGGTTGATCTTTCGCTCGTCAGACTAAAAACACAGAAAAAGGTCAGTCAAAGTCACACATATGGCAGTTGGCAATCATTATCATGCCAAAAATGTTACTGGCTCCACATTTTCAAATGTAATTTGCTTATTTTGTCTCTTTTATATCACTGCAAAATTAACATACTGTTTTGTTTGTTTGTTTTTACAGACTAAACAATGCATTTAATGATAAGGATAAAGAATGGATAATCAAGATGAAATTAATAATTGCAGGCTTAAATTGGCTATAAATGTTTCTTCAGTGAAACCCTGAAAATCCCCATCAGACTGTACACTCACATACACAGTTTCTCTGACGTATTCTTAAATGCACAGAGGTGTTGTTCCATTGGCTAATGTGTTAGTTAACACGTCATGTCCTTACAATTTGTCAGTAACAGAAAAAATAAATGGAGGAAGCAACTTTTACATGACACAAGCTCTCCACTTTGAACTTGTTTAACATCAGTGAAATCTAATTCATTTAGACGTGTGGTTGAGGGTGATGTACCGTCTCGGGGCTGACCAAAGAGAAGACATAGAGGGGCAGGAACAGACGGTTGAGGAGGTGGTCGGTCAGAACGTCATTCAGGAATTCACAGTTGATGATGAGGATATCGTTCAGGTAGTGGAGGTGGTCAAGGTGCTCCGCTACCAGGTCACTTAACTTCCCCCTGTTCTTATGTCTGGGGCACAACAAAAAGAGGTAGAGAGAATGACATGTTATTTAGGTAGCGGTAGTGGTCAGAAAGAAAACACCTTCAGGCTTGAGAAAGTCACGGCCTTGCTTTATTGTAAACCATTCTAATAAATGCATGGAAAAAACTTTTTACCGCATTGCACATCATAAGCTGGACTAACACAATTTTCAAAATGCCAACTAACTCTTACAGGCACTATTGTATTTGTATCACATGGCCCCTTCCTGGGTGATTCTTTATAAGAAAACAGAAAATCTTTTAACTTGAAAGCCACTTAAAAGGCTATAATCAGGTAGTGAGTGAGTTAAAATATATTATAATGCATTGTATACAATGCATTATGCCAATGAGCATCAGGACAACAGGTACCTGTACAAACCTGCAACAAGCCTGACCTCTACAGGCCACAGTGAGAATTACAATCAGAAACACAAACATAGATTGCACTTACTCTTCATCTGTCTGCACACACTTGTCCAGCTCAATAACATGGCTGCCAATAAACCAGACCAAGTTGCTGAAATACGGGACTGCCGTCTTGTCCCGGATGTAGTGCAGCATGTGCTGGTTGTCCACTGGAGGGAGGAGGGTCGGGATCAGATGTGTTACCAAGGTTGCCAAAAGGTATCAAATACACACACACACACACACACACACACACACACACACACACACACACACACACACACACACGTACACGTACACACACACACACACACACACACACACACACACACACACACACACACACACACACACACACACTCCAATACTAACAAACATCCCAGAAGTACCAGAATGTGACAGTTAAATATGATTTGAAAAAACAAAGGAACAAACACACAAAACCATTAAATTAAGAGACAAATTAAGAAAATTAAACCATGTTAAGTCAAATTAAGAACATGAATCGGTAAAGTCAATCCATTATTAATAAAAAGGGAATACTACTGGAGTGGCATAAGGAGGAGAGACGATTAAGGTTTAAATTGATGCAACGGTGTGAAAGGTGCCGCTTGCACTGTTATTAGACAAGAAAAAAAAAGGTTTTCTAACAGATTTTCTGTCTGTTTAACCCAAGCTGGTTATCTCAGCCTGTGTTCATCAGTGTGTCACACTCACTAAAGCTCTCTTAAGGACAAGACAAAAGATAGATCTGAGACAAATTGGTACTTATATGTGTATATATATACATACATACACACACACACACACATACGTATGCATAAAGGCTTTTGTAGCTCCACAGAAAAAAAAAATGAGGCTAACGCTACTAGCATAATGCACCCAAATCATCCATAGATTATGAAAGACAATAGTTATAAAAAAAATATTTGTATACATGTGGACAAGACCTAAAAGCCTGTTGCAGTTAAACATACTGGGCACTTCAGGGAAAACTAAACATTTGGACAATCCCAGGGAATATCTGAGACGCAATTTAGGATGCTGACTTAAAAATGTGAACAGTACCCCTAGTGTATTTCCACTTTCTGTAATGTAGCCGTCCAAATGTAAATAAACGCTCATAGAAATTTCACAATGCCAATCCACACGGGTCAAACTGTTACAGGTTGTGAATGAGCAGCCACATCAAATGAATCAATTATATAACAGCAGAAAACAAACAGACAAATCACAAGCTGCCACTACTCAGAGTCACAGTGTCATTCCAGCTTAGTCCATTAGTGAATTAACTGAGAATTAAATCAGGGGGATATCTTAACTCAACAGTGAGCCAAACTGTCAAACCCATCACCAAAACAAAAACCAACATGTGGGGCTCTGCTGAAATTAAGTCTGTGGAACAATTAACCCAAGAAAAAAAAAAAAAAAATTAAAAAGCATGCAGGTTTTTCTGCATGTATGTAGGTGGGTGATACAGAATGGTTTACAAGAAGAAGAACTGCAAGGATATTCATACCAGTACATTTATAACAGATACACTAACAAATAGGGCTGGGTATCAACAAACACTGATGTGTAATGTGATGTGTGATAGTTACTCCTTTTAACCCAGCATTTGTAAAGAGTTTGAGGTATTGTGTCACATTAAAAGCAACTATACTAAAAAACAACAAAACAAAAACAATGACTGACTTATAGGCCAGTTTAACACTTTAGAATTGTATCTGCATCAATGTACTGCATGAACAATTGGTAACAGTATCAGGAAATGTTTCTAGGATACCCAGCCCTGAGATAAAAGACTGAATGAATGGAACCAACTTACATGAAACTGGAGTTAGGCAGATGGGGCGCGTAGAGGGGAGGAGGGAGAGGAGGAGAGAGACAAGGAGAGGAAGAGGAGGAGTGGTTGTTGAAGAGGAGGAGGGAGAAGGGGAAACAGACACAGGGTTAATGTGAGTAAAGGGGCGGCTGTGGAGGGGTGGAGGCTGGGAGGGACCCCGCAGATATCTAAACAAATAAACTGCAAACAATGGCACATCTGGCAAAGGACTTTATATGTTACTGAAACATTTTTAAACTATTTTCAGGATTTGTGTAACACATGAACAAGAGAAAAAAGCATGCTAAATTATCAAAACAACAGAATATAACAAATAACATTATTTGACCAAAATCTTAATTAGTCTTGATGCTCGTTAAAATCCTTTTCCGGGTTGTCATTTGTTGCAGTGCATGACCCAAGGAATCAGCAGGAAGCATCACACAGTGACATGTTCAACATTATGATGCTAAATATTTCATTGCAACATACTGACCTATTTTCATTGTTGTGACACTGCAGGTATTTAAGTCTTAGGTAATTTCTAAAGTGACTACATTAGCAAAGGATGTGAAGCAGTTAAAACAGAATAAGCATCAGCTTTCACTGCAAGAAATCACAATGAAATTAATATTTTCCATTACACAGTCAGAGTTGCAGCATTAAGTTGATGCTTCCCTCTTTGAAAGATTCCTTACTATAGAATAGCACATGGTCAGCCCATCAATGATACATTCCCACACCGCTAGATTATTCCACTTGTATTGCTACTGTGGTTAAAGTCAGTTGAAGTAAGTGTAATGACGTCACTGTACAGAATCAAGACTTCATGGACGACGTCAGACACAAAGTTGTACGGTGCAAAGCGCACATGCAGGACCAGACAAGTAAGTACTGAGACGGACAAGATGCTATAGTTGATATGCTGCAGTGACTGTGTGTTGAGGCGATGTTACGTATAGTGAAGAGAAGCATGATATGTGGAGAAAAGCCATCCCGCTAAATGCAACATCCGATTCCCCAGGATTGACAGCGACAAGCTCTGAGCCCTGAGGAGCCCAGAGAGAGACAGCAGGAAGGAGAAGCAGAGGCTGACGGAGCACGGTGAGGAAAGCAACACAGCCTTTAGAAAAACCCTGTTGTTTACAGACTCGCAGCAACACTGCTGTGCTAATCCTGCAGCTAAAAGACATTTATTTTGAAAACCTGCAGTGCTAATGTGCAATCGATTTTTGGTTGGGGGGGTCTGCATGCTGGGAAGAGTGGACTTGCTGAAGAGTTAGTTCCTTTATATTTTAATGTATGTGCATGTGAACTTAGTGAGGCATTGCAGACACGCAAAATTCAGATTAATTGAATTTTGACCCTTTTAGCTGCCGTCTCAGGTACATGGGGTCAAAACACAACACTAATTTTGTAATTTTTACATCTTATTATATACATAATTAATACAAAATAATGATCTGCATTAGTTTTTTCCTCAATATGTCATATTATAAATCTCTTAGGTAAAAAAGTAAAGCATGACGTTGACTTTGCAGGGGTTATAAAGATTAATACAAGCGAAGCTTATAAGAAAAAAAACCAAACAGGAATTATGGGTAAAAATACAGTATCTCCAACTATGTACCTTCTATACAAATGTAAATGTAAGTAATTGTTCATGGTGAAAGCTGGCTGAATATGATTTTGACTGCACACAGAGCACATCACAATTAGCTTGTTGCAATAGAAACAAAGCAGAGGGCAAATATTTGAGTTATGTAACAGCTGATGTTACCGAGGCAACAATAAACGGAAGAAAAAAGAAGTTATCGGTTGAGTCATAATTTAAGAGCAGGGAATACATCCCCAGTGTTTTTCAATCCTGTCCCTAGGGGCCTTCAAGGAACCTAAAAAAAAGGAAGGGGCATAACGTCACTGAATCTTGCTTTGGTTCGAGACTGTTGTGACAACTGCATTGAAGTCTATGGGAGATACGTGGAGAAACACCCTAAAACCCATTAGCATCTATGTCGTATTACTTCTGATGAAGAAATGCCTCCAGAAAATGAAATAAAACACCCCCACCTTTTTCCCGAATGATTGACAGGACTGACTATATTGTGATCAAACGGGGCCAGTCCGACTGATTATAGCTGATGAGACTGCACTTATGCTGCGAACAGGAGCTTTTCCTACACAAAGTCGAGGAATAAACAACATGTTGATGAAAAAGAAAGAAAATCAGTGGTTAACCTACTCTCTGAAGTGTGTACTTTGAGGCGTTCATTCATCACAAGTCATACAACGTTGATATGTTGGGTTTAAGTGTGTTTCTCCATGCACCCCTAATAGACTTACACATAAAACAGCTGTCAAGTCTAGCACCAAAGCAAGATTCAGTGACGTAATGACCCTTCCTTCTTTCTCAGGTTCCTTGGGGGCCTTCTGTCCTTTCAATCTTTTTTCTTGCCCCAACACACCTGATTCAAACGAGGGGGTCGTCATCAGGCTTCAGCTGAGCTTGATGACGAGCTGATCATCTGAATCAGGTGTGTTGGAGCAGGGAAACACTCAGAGGGGCCCCAAGGAACAGAACTGAAAAACACTGCTTTAACCAACAATCAGCACAATGTGGCTTGTTTGAACAACAAATACCATCCCAGAAACGTCTCTCCGCTCTTCTCCGGTTAAAATAAGTGTTTAGTTTATTTTTGATGGAAGCCGTGTCAAGCTGCACAGAGCCAGACAGGAAGTCAGACACAGGAATGGGGTAGACTATCTTGTCAATGTGCAAAATAAAATACCCTTTGTGCAGACTCCCGATCATAAGAAGAGACTAATATAGAAACCAACCTTAACTAAGTAGCCTACTTACACATGGTAGAAGCACATAAATAAAATAAACTGTATCAGCAAAATCTGAGAAAGTCAGCAAAACCAGCTTCCGATGGGGTATGATGCCACTTAGAGGATGGAACAAAACCACGTTGCAGACGTGATATCATAGAGCCATGCTCGGTGGAATCGTGGTGTAAGTGTGATTACATATTTTCTTATATACCCTTATACAATTCTGCCATTTCAGCTGATGGAGGAAAACAGTTTTCATCTGTTAGGCAAATATTTACTGCATTTCTAGTCTGTGTTGTAGACCTGCCGTCTAGGATATCACTGAAGGAGACGTGCTGAATGGCAGATGGTATTACTTTCAGAATAGGACACACTCAAATCGGGTGGAGCTGTTTGATGTAGCAGACCTACTTAAATTGCAAGAGCTTTTGAAAAATTTAATTGTATAAAGGACAGTGGTAAATGATGTCTTAAAAAAGTGTTATTTGGACTACATTGCACCTCCAGAGAGACACTCTTTTAAACCAAAAGGATGATAAATCAAATGTATCTGTGTGTGTTTGTTACAGCGTTACCTGTTAGTCATGCTCATGCACCAGAAGCAGCAGCAAGGAGGAAGAAGTAGGCGGTAGGCAGTCCCAGCATCCCGTGTTTGTCTGTGTGTGTGTGTGTGTGTGTGTGTGTGTGTGTGTGTGTGTGTACAGTTAGCATGTGCGCATGCGTGTTATTGGCACTCACCTTTGTAGACGTTGAGTGTGATGGTGCGGACTGCGATGCGGACCATGCTTTCAGGGTGGTTGAAAAACTTAATGGCCTCGGTGTACAGGGCAAAGTCATTAGTGTGCTGTGTGTGGGAGACAGAGAGGGGGGGCGCCGGTGAGCAAGGTAAAGCATTGCACCGTCGCGCTCAGGCCACATACGACCACAGAGAGAGAGAGAGAGAAAGCAGCTAGTGGAGACAGAAATCCTGGGCAGTGGCGCATTTTAAGAAAATGTTCTACAAATGTCAAGTTCAAGTCTGACTAGTGTTCTTTTTACCAAACAGGCTGGGCAAATACACAAAAGTCAAAGTTACAGATTACACTGCAACAGCATGGAAATAAAATGTCTCCGTCTTTAGTAAATAAATAATGAGCAACCTTGTGGACCGACTCCAATCCTACAGAATTCATGAGAAATGTCTTATACTGTACAGTCAGTCTGGATCTATTTTGTTGCTGACTTGTAGAGGATGCACCTCATCTCAAAAGGTTAACATAAAGCACCATAACACACTGTAAGCTTTTGATTTGACAGAGACTCAAACAGACCAAGCTGAACTATGGTCAGCATGTATTAACAGATCAGCATGCTGCACTTATGTCACACAATGTGTCAATGACAACCTGGCAGTTCTGCGCCTTAGTCGTCTCTCTCTGTGTCAGTGCCTGATCCTCTACTCATACATTCCTCAGTCACTGCGACCTCCAGCCAATCACGGTTGAGGGTCAGGGAGAAAACAGTCACCCAGAGGTCACAGCAAATGAAGTGGCCCTGACACCAAACCCAAAACCTGTGTAGATCTGACAGGAACAGAAGAGGCTAAAGTAATCTGCTATCCAACAGCGCCCTCTGGAGGATAATAAACTATAGATGAATAAATGAACCATAAAAAATGACATGAGAGTTCAATGATAAATATTAAATAATACTGATTGAAGTTTAATTCTTCTGCATTTTAAATACTTATATAAATACAATGTGCTTAAATCTTTCCATCCAGAAATGAAAAGTGTATTTTTGCTAAAACAAAAATAGCAGGTTAAACTCTTATTTTCAATTGCTACATTAAGTAAAGGAAATTAAAACTTTCTTTTATTATGGGTTATATAAACACACAAATATACTCTCAGATCTAGACACTGGGTCTGGTTTTGGCTTCAGGGGTGAAGCTACCATCAACAGTACACCAATAACTTTCCCCAGCACACACAGGCCAATGGAAGAACTACAGATACTGCTGAAACAATGAGTTAACAACATCATCAGAGATTATTCAGGTGGTTGGTATTCTTTGACGCTACAATGTATTACCACACACACACACACACACACACACACACACACACACACACACACACACACACACAATTTTGTAAACAAGATCTTGTTAAGAACATCTCCCATAACTGTAATAAATGAAACTTTTGCTTAAATTACGGTAGTACTGACTGCATGTGTTTGTATCAGCTAGTGAAGAGAAGGATGACTTGTGGACAAGATTGGCGAAATCAATCCATCTACACAGGAAGCTGATGTTTTGACATGTGGTTGGTGGATAGATGCGTACTAACAGAGGTCGACTTGCTCAAAATGCAAATGAAAGCCTCTCATCTTTGTTCCTTCCTTCCTTCCTCTTGGTCTGTCAGAAGAGTGCACGATAGAAATGGTTGACTGTGAATGACAGATCCTCCACGTCCCACATTTCTTTCATTCCCTCTCTATTCCTTCTACTCCCCCCCATCTATCCATGGCCTCACCTCATTGTAGAAGAAGTGCACAGTATGGTTGTTGAGTTTGAGTGAAAGGGTCTTGAGGAAGGAGATATAGTAGGCCATGATCTCCTCGTCTGAGAAGTCAAACTTGTGGACGATGATAGAGTTCACGTGGTTGTTCGATAAGAGGTAATCTGAGAAGAGGAGAGACTTGATCAGCTTTTTCACACAGCAAATGCTTGAAGTAGATGGCGTACTGTGAACTGCTGACAATCTCTCTATTTACCAACTATGAGCAAAGTGATTGTAGAAGAGCACACTAAGCGCCTGAAGCTGAAAGTGGATAGCTTCACTGCACCACTTTCAATCTTGCTCTTCTATCATCAGATCAGTGAGGTTCGACTAATACTGTGTGTACTGTGAACACGAGAAAGGCTCTCCTGTTGAAACAATGCAACTGTCATTTTAAATACATGTACAATTTAACGAAATGCAAACCTGTATAAATGACAGTATATCATCTGCCGAGTCTTTGGTTGCCTAGCAACAACAAAAAATGCAGCAGGTTGCTAATGCATTGTATATTCCTGCAAAGAAAGGCAGGGCAACATGCCTTTCATTGTGTAGCCTACAAAACACATCAAACGATGGGTGCACATCTACACACTGTACATTTTAGGGCAATCCAACACAGCACTCCTGCAAAAAGGCATACTTGACTTCTCACTTTTAATCTAGACAAACAATTTCAGCACCTATTTAACAATTGTATTTTGTCTCTATTTATTTTAATAATTAAATACCACACACTACAAAAAAACAAACACTAGTTCTAGCCCTTGATAGAATTATACAGTAAGATGTAAAATGGTTATAGTGTAATACATAAAAGAAACACATTTCAGTACAATGGAAGAGCATTATTTACACCGCAGCCAGATATTATGAAGATATGTATCCTTTCCACTTTTTCTATTTTTTTTACCAATGCTGATTCAGATACTTACACAGGGAAGTCTCGTGGCTGATGTTCTCAAACAGTATGTTGAGGGTCTGGAGGAGCTGGACACACACGTAGCGCCCCGATTTCTGACGCAGGATGTTCAGGAAGAAGGCAAACATGTTCTTTTCCAGGAAGAAGCTGAACACATACAGGAGTGTACACATTAACACAAACAGGACACAATTCATGATGACTTCATTTTGAAATATAACTGTCAAAAAGAAGAATGGATCTCTTTTGCAGCATCCTGGTTGACTAGCAGTTAAGATGCATACCATATACCCTAATTTGAGTCCCGCAGTGGACCTTGTTGCATTTACACTCTTCTTTCTCTCTCTTCCTATGTTCCTGTCTGTTTCTATACTGTCACAAAATTAATCATGAAAAAACAAAAAAAAACAAAGAAGCCAGCATCAGATTTGCCATCATTTGTGTGCTCAGTACACCGATATCCTGTTGTCACATACTGCTCATTCGACAAAAAAAACCTTACAGTTTTTCAATTCAAGCTTCTGCTCATTGGATGAGATACTCCAGTAAACTGCACCGTGAAATCTGAAGGTTGTTTTTATAATATATATCATTATCATAATGTTGCAATAGCACTGCATCTCAGTTTAAATCTGAAGTTACTTTAAAAAAAAAAAAAACTGGAAATTTCTACAGCCAATGACTACAAAATACTGCACAGCTACTAGCCTTTGATATTAGGAGTGACCATTCACGAATCATGACCATGTTTATTCTACGATTTTCCTGATAGCACCAAGTGCGCTTTCAACATAGTCTGTGGTTTTTCTGCTCTTCAAAGCCATTTCCTGTTTCAACCCATGAAGCCAGAGGTGGTGAAGTGGAAAGACAGAGGTGATGACATGCAGCGCTAACTGCAGAGCTGCTTCTGATTAAAGACAAGACACAGCACCATGGTCTCATGAGCTTGACTCCCCGGAAACAGCTACATTCTCCTGCAGTATTTAACGGCACGTTAATTACATAAAAACACACGCAGACAAGTGGTCATCAGTAAGCCAACTGCTCAGCCGAACATACATTTGCAAATGCAAATATTTACTTCCTCAACCGAATTGTTTGTGGGGCAAAAAAAACAAAGTTTTCTCAGGTTAAACTGTTACTACTTTGTGCAGAGCCACCATTTACTTATTTAGAGAAGGACAGCATCGTGGCTCAGTTGTTAGCAATGTTGCTATATAGAAAAAAAGGTTGGGGTAGGGGTAGTTTGAGTAGGATTATTCATTTATGTTCGTTATAATACTGGGGGGAAGGGTTTCCAAGTTGATCTTTCCTGTTCAAACATCTCCAAGAGATCAAAAATGAATAGCAAAAATCAATAAAAAGCAATTTTCCTTCACTGACATCAAGGCGCTCTTTGAACATCAAGTGTGCATCTGTTCAAATGCATGTATAGGAGGTTATTAAAAAGAGTGTGCGCAATTAGCAAATCACATCTGTACGAACAGATATTCCAAATACACAGCTGTCACTCTGGTTCTCATGCAGGCGTCACATCTGCATATCTGTAGCTACAAGACATAGACTTACTCAAACACAGAGCTGTCATTCTGGTCTCCCCAGATGAGGATCTCTGTGATGGAGCGGATGGTCTCCACCAGAAGGTTTCGGTTGTGGTCTGTCACTGTGGTGTTTTTGGTCAGGACGTGGTACATATACCTGATGGAGACACGGGGATGGAGGAGAGCAAGCAGTGAATGCACAGCTCAGTTTTGTAGATTTGCAAGTACATTTTTTTTTTAGACAGCCCATGTAGTGTTTTACTAGGCTATGATGAATTTGTCCTATGCCTCTAATTTAAGAGTCAAAAAATCCTCTCCAAATAATGTAATATAATAACCACCACACCTACACTGTACATGCACACAGGTGTTTTCACTTTAAAAGTCTAATCAGTCATCTAAAGACTGAACTTAAGTGACATCTTCCTCACTAGCATCAACTTTATTTGTTACACCTGTTGTGGTGGGACAACTTTAAGTTTAGCTATTCTGATCGCTGCATGGTGCCTCTACTTCAACCTGAGCAGAAGTCTATTCACCAAGAATTACTGAAAACACATGTGCAAGGCACTTTGCGTCCTGAATCTTAGATTATAAGCTTGTATGTGCAGTTGATGTTACTGATTTTATGAGGACTATTAGAATAGTACAGTGTCGATTCTGTTTAAGGGTGGATTTTCACTTGAAAGCTAACAATTACAAGCTGGTTCACGTGCCTAGCTACGTTACCAAGCAAAACAGAGGCGACATAGAGTTTATAAGCTGACTGGCCATCTTCTGTGCTACAGCAACAGTTAGCTGGCTACTGTTATTTTAGCTGTTAACTGTGCTAATGATAATGCTGACAGTGGTTCTCAAACGGTTGTCACAGATGCTAACGCTAGCATATCTAATGCTAGCTACTCACTTCAAATGGTCCAAGGAGTGGATGTTTTTCGTTCTCCCCTGTCCTCCAACCCAGCTCCGTGACCGGCCAAACATGGTTGCGGTTCTAAGCGGGGCTATATTTTTGCCAGGCTCGTTATTTCGCACGGGTTAGTGTCGGCATCTATCCATTACACCCACTTTCACGTACAGATAGCTACTTAGCAAACAGAAGGTGATAGGCGGCGATATCAGCGCCGAGGGGTCATTGCGTAACAGGTTTAGTTTCTGGTTCGTCTGGGAGTTGCTGTTCTCTCCCTACCATAGACTCCCGAAACAGCATACAAAAGAGAGGGAACAAAAACTACAACATCGACTTCCCTTCTTACTAGTGACGATCAAATCACGCGACGCGTCCTCGCAAGGGGGCCGTTAAGCCGATTGACAGCTTATAGACCAATCACAGCAGAGCCTGCTAAGCGGTGAGCCAATCAAGTGGCGAGGCTTCGGGTGTCGCTTTGTCGTCGGGACTGTTTTGGTGCAGTTGGCAAAAATGTTAGAAGTGACATTTAGCTGTAAAAGCATCGCCAGAAGCGTGCATTCGTGAGCGTTTTCGTATTCCCCGGTACGGGTGTATGTACAGGAAAAGCTTCTGCTCGTAGAAATGTTCGCGTTGGTTCTCACTAGCATTGCATGCTACTGTTTTTAGCCCCAGCCAGCTGGCATGGCGTGAATTCCGCAAACCCAAAGAGCCAATGTCAAGAATGCGTCGAGCTAGCTAACTTGATATTTTGATACTATCCAGAGGTTATTATTAGCTATGAACGTTTCGCCTTCACGTCTACCTGTGTTGCTTTCGTTTTCCTCTGGACCCTACAGATAAAGTAACACTTGGAAGCTGCCTCTCAACCCCTGTTTGCAGCCGAAATGGACGCCCCAGTCCCAGCACCCCTGAAAGCTCTGTAGCGGTGACACCAGCAACTTCAGGCCGCCACATTCGGCCCCAGACAAAAGCAAGAACCCAAACTCTGGCTCTCTTTCTTTTCTATGACACATCCAATTTATGCCCAGCTAGATTCGGTAGAATCGCTGTTGGACGAGCTCCCATATATGTTTTATCTGGGCCTGTTCTTTGTGAACGTCCTGATCCTCTACTATGCCTTTCTGATGGAGTACATCGTCCTGAATGTGGGGATAGTGTTTCTGCCCGAGGACATGGACCAGGCTCTGGTGGACCTCGGGGTGCTGTCCGACCCGGCCTCTGTCCCCTATGACACGGACACGGAGCTGGATGTGTTTGAGGGGTATCTTGAGTGACGGGGCAGTCTTGGAAATTTTAAGTGGTGGATGTGGTGGTGGTGATGATGATGATGCAGAGGTCAGATAGGGCCAGCGTGAACACTCCCTGGTCAGTGATGTGGGGAAAACCTGCCTCAAAGCGGATGTTGTTGCTGCGTTGTTCTCACACAGACATATCAGTGAAAAAGTAAGCAGAGCACGCAAGACATTGTGTTTTTAGATCTCGTTTTTTATCTGTTTCATGCTCAGAATTGGATACTAAGAAATAGGATTATGTACCATTTCTATGAACATAATTTTGCTATCCTTAAAGCTCACCATTTTATATTACATTATTGGCCATAACATGTCATAATAAGAAATGTTTGATCTGCTGTAACGCATGTGTCACATGTCTCTAGGTTGTCTCGGCTCAAAAGAAGGTAGCCTGACAAATAGATTCAGCATCGCCGGCCATATGATCAGCAACTGTCCCGTGGGAGGAGCACTCCGCACTGGATCAGCTGTCAGTCAGTGTGTTGCCATTCTAAAAAACTATCGACTCCGGTCAGACACCGCGGGCTTTGCACCGATATCTGTGCCCCTCACGGTGGACACAATGAAAGATAAAAAGGATGCTGTGGATGAATAATGAACGTCATCAGCGGAGCATGATTCAGCTCGTCTGCATTCAATCTGAACAATCACCAAGGCTGTGCAAGATCTGGAAGGAAGTGACATGAATACCACATTTAGTCACATTGCGATGTCCTCAGCAGTGTGAAGAACACTGAAGAAGAACCGGCAAAAGGCGTGAAAACAATGTCCACTGTAGCTCTGTTGCATACTTAGTCGATCAGAGAACAACTTGTTCCAACTGTTTGTCCTTTTGAGTTTCAAGAACACAGAACACATTGCTGGTTCGCAGGCTCACTCATCCTTGAGGCGCAATTTTAAAATGTGTCTCTGGAGGTCACCCACACTGTATGTCAGCTTCAGGGATGTACACATTCTCAGGAGCACAGTTAGGAAGTCGCGCACTGGCGAGACTTAACGCAGACACTGGACACAGGCTGTTAAACTACACAATATAGGTGAGCCCTGATCTCTTCAAGATCTGTACCACACTCTTCACTCTAATCCATAAAGTATTGACGTATCCAAGGAGAGTTATTACCTTGATTAAATATGTATTCTTATAATCTATATCAAATCAGTAATTTGGATCACACACATACTAAATTTTACACTTAGAGTTAAAGGGGCACTATGTAGTTTTGGAGAAGAAATTTAAACTCAGAAATTAGGTAATAATACAAACTCCCTAACTGAATAAACGAGCTGTTCTCAGAGGAAAATAAGTCCCCAGAACACTGTTTGAAGCTAGAAAGGTGGCAGGGTCCGCCACATATAAACAAAGTAAAACAGTATGAAACTGTGTTGTCCTTTAAGGTCAGTTTGATTATTCAATGAAGAGTTCTCTCTTCTGATTAAAACATCTTTCTCAAAGCTACGTAGTGCACCTTTAACAGTAGTTAGCTGGCCAAAGGTGTGTCACACTGTTATCAGTATGAGTTGTGTCAAAGGCTGAAACCTCATGAAAGAGAACCTCAGAAGAAGTGCTTCAGATATTTGACTTTTTTGTCCTCTCTGTGTTGCATCCATGTTTGTTTTTACAATGTAACAAATGTGCGTTAGACACGGGAAAAAAGTAAACGCATGATATTGTTTGCGTGTTTTTAAAAGAGATGGGTTTAGTTGTCAAACCTCTGTTTTATCGCACTTTCTTCTGTTTACTTTATGAATTCAGAATTCAGTTCATAAAATGTTTATTCCTGGCAGCAATAATAAAACTGGATTCAAGTAATGGGGCAATTCAGTGGTTAAACGAATGAGATCGTGCACTGAATCCTGTAATTCTTCCATCCAGCTGTTCAGCTTGATTGTGGATGTGTAGAAGTTACTTTTTTAAAGGGAGAGTTCACTTGATTTACCACATATTTGTAAGCCTCGAAAGTACTGTGCATACTGTAGGTCTGTGAGGAGCTAATTAACTAAATGTTGATTATGGAAGCAATACAGAGGAACCAGTATTCTCTCGTAGCATACGGCACTGTCTGACAGAATAGTGCATAATAATCATCGCAATGTGGTTGTTGACCACCAAAACACTGAAGCTGTAGAGACAAAAACCATTTCAAAATATCTGCACATGCACGAATCATACTCAAATCAAGCTTTTGTCCAGAACTTCATCGCCTGACTGGAACATTTGTCTGCAAGACAACCTTTCACCAACACTTTGCCTACTCACCTCAAATGGTACATTAAATGTAGCCAGACAAGTGTCCACATGTGTGATGAATCCAAAAGAAAAAGCCATGCTGTGACTCAAGAACAGGGATGTAAGAAATGATTGTGTCAAACACACTCATGACTTTTTCAGAGAGTTCTCGCAGTATTAATGAATGACGGCTGATAACCAAATTCTCTCATCTTTTTTGTATTGAGGCAAAGCTTCGTGGTGACATTTATAATATTTGATTATGTTATTTATGTGTTTGTATAAACCAGTGTGTCCATAAAGAAATCTATTTTTCGGCCACCTGAAACGGCATTTAGATCACATGACACTAAAGCTCAGGATGCTAATCATTCAATCTTGTGTAACATGTTTGTGTGGAATTTGATCAAAAAGTCGTAGAATCAATATCAGGTTAGAGCTTACTGTAGCTAAATGGTGAGTCGTTAATAAATATTCAAGACAGGATGTAAACCAGCTGCATCCCGCTGGAGGTGGACCATATTAACAAGATGATATCTGATATTTCACTGAAGGTTAATGTCAGCAAGTTGGGTAAATCAGATAAAGTTCTTGATGCTGGAGAGGTTCCTAGTTTTGTACGAAGAACTGTTTATAAATCACTGGTTTTGGCTGCAGGTATGAATTTGTGCCATTTCCCAGGCATGATACCACACTGTGCTGATCAACTCTGCTCAATGCATCTCAGTTTAGTGGAAACCCTCGAGACTTGAGACTCTCATAATCATCTCATCATCATCGTACAGCCTTTACCCAGCGCTTGTGACATCCCTCCACATGTACTTCTTTGCAGACATGCACATGCTATAATAAGCTATGGATCGTAACAGAGTTTTATTTTCCAATGTGTATTTAATAAACTTTGAGCGAATGCCAGCTTTGTCTCTTACTTTCACGGTTATTTTAGTTTGTTCGTGACGTGCAGTAGATGAATAGAAACATCAGAAAGTTGTTATTTAAAGGGGCTCTGTGAAGCTTCTCTGTTGTGCTGGAAGCCAGTTGTTAGTTTATGTGTGTGGGCTCCATTTCCAAGCTAATGTTAGCGTTTTTCCACGTTACAATCTGCTGACATATGACCAGTAAAAAAAGTGGTTAATTGTTACAACTTTTTACATAGGGCCCCTTTAAAGTTGACATGTTCATTTCGGACTGTTTGCTTTTACTACCATGTGCTCTTTTGGTGTCACTTAACATTTTGTCCACAAGAGGGTGCCAGTGCACCAGACAACAGCAGCAGCATGTTGAAATGCTCTGATACCGCTGGTGCTTGATGAAGGAAATCCTCTATAGATCAGACAGAGGACTTCTGGTATACAGATTTATTTAGTATCTACAAAGTATCTACAAAATATACAAGGAATTTACTCAGGAATGTCTGTGGTTGACCACTGGCACTACCTGATATGTCCTGGTGCGAAAACTAGTGATGTTTGAGTAATTCAAGTAAACCAAGATATATTTATTAATATTATAAACCAGTGAAGTACATGAAACAAAATGAGACTGGACTGACTACCTTAAACACTAGTCTACAAAGAAATGCTTGGTTTCCTCCTTCTTCCTATAATAAACTACATTGCCAAACAATAAAAAATCAAGCTTAAATAAGGTTAAAGGTTATTTAATGGTTATTTCACAAGACCAGTAGCGGATAATTCTGTATCTTTTGTCAGATGGCAGCAGGGTGAACACACTGTGGCTGACATCTCACATCACCGATGTCACTGATGCCCTGTAAATGGGTGCCAGTGATGTTCTGGGCTGTTTTAATCACCCGCTGTGGGGCCTTCCGATTGATTTGAGTGGATAAAAGCAAGGGAACTGTGTGATTCTCTGATGTTTGAGCTCTCAGTGATCTGACATTTCTTTTTGTTACATTTTACTTTTAAAGGGGCACTGAAGTGATTTAGTATTCCACTTCTGTAACGTTAAGAGTCAAAAGCAAAGCAAACTGAGCTTCAGATATCCAAACTTTCAGTCAAACCCCCCCAAAACACAGGAACCTTCATTTCCTATAATCTGACACCCTGGTTTGTAACAGGTGGGTTCGTGCTAATAATAAATTGAAGTTTCCAACTTCTTTACGTGAAATAAATCTCGAGAGACACCAGAGTCACCTATGGGGAACATTCAAAGTAACAATCATGTGTCTGGTTTAGTTACCCCACGCTTATTGTACCATGACGTCAAAATTGGAGGAAGTTGTCTCCACTTTGTCTCATCTGTAACATTTTAACTGGAAAAAAATATGGCTTTAAGCAAATATAGTAATACAATATACTATCAGGAGTCACACATTACATGACACAGTTAAAGGTCAGTTGGTATCAAAATAGAGAAGAGAAACCTGTTGGGAAGGAAGTAAAAAGAAGTTGTTAGAAGACCTACGAATTCAGTAAACATGTGAAAAAGAAGAGAGACAAAGATGTGCCCGTTGACAAGATGAAACATTTTATTTACATTAAAGTGCCCTGTGATTGTTAAGCAAACTGTTAAATTTACAGCCACAGAAGGAGTGCCGACAAAAATACTGTTTGTGTCACACACGCAAGAAAGAACACACATGAGGAAGAAAAATCTATGAATGGCACAAAACTCGCCAACATAATGAGAAATAAAATAGTGCAAATGTTCTTCTTGAATTTGTACCAAGCATCACACCACACCCCTTTAAGCACATGCAGTACAGTGTGGTTTCAAAAAGTAAACGTTTTTTTTTTCATTATTTCCTGACAGCAATGAATGGCATCTTTGAAAGGACTTGGCAATAAAGCAGCAGAACTTTCCAGTTTATTTTGTTTTAGTGCTCTCTCTCACTTTCTCTCTCTCTTTCTTGTTTCCTGTTCCTTTCCAGAGAATGTGCGGTGTGTAGTGTAAACCTGTAAGCACCAGGCGCATGATAAAAAGTCCACAGCCTTGTAGTAAAGGGGTTTCATCTTGTTCTAATGCCAAAGGATGCGGTTGTCCTGCTGCTGGAGTCGCTCAAACACTCCGTATGGAATACACTGGTTCCACATCCTGTGTTTAGATGAGATATAAAACCATGAGGAAGGGAATAACATAACAAGACTTTAGTTTTGGGTGTGGAGCAGTTGGATGCCTTGCCTAAAAATAGACAGACAGGACATGATGGTGATCGCACAGATGCAAACAAGGTTTCTCACCTCAGAGTCTTCATCCTTTTACAGTTTCTCAGACTGACTCCCAGACTCTGTGCACCCACATCTGTGAGCTTGTTGTACTTCACGCTGTGAAAGAGAACCGAAAAAGTTCATACATTAGATGTTTCTTTCATGTGTGCAACTGTATCTACAGACAGTGACAAACCCAACAATGTTATTCACATATGATTGACAACAGACCAATAGATAATCTGATTGATGTTTACTTTAAGCAAATCATATGTCACTGGTTCCTCTTTTGACATGAGTGTGTGTATTTAAATCTTTCCATCTGTTGAAGTTTTGATTAAAATGATGTTCAGTACAAAATACAGATACCACAGTGCCTTTTCCTATTAATAAAATAAACAATCAGGTATTACAAACAGTTAATTGGTTCCTACAAGATATTTCTTGCTGGCAGGAGCGTCCACAGTACTGGAATTTCTAACTGCGATGCAATACCTTAAAAAATATTGACATTCAATACCAAGTTTGATACTACAAAGATAGATCGACACAACATTGAGGACATGCAACTTTTGATTTGAAACATGAAGTATCACACTTTTCTGTAATCTGATTCATCAATCTTTTAAAATTAAATCTACAGTTTTGTGTGTTAAGCACAAGTTAATTTACTTCTGACCAAAGTGTAAGTATTTTCCTACAAACTGAAACTCAGCTGTCTGGGATTCCTCAGGCGTGGTCGCTCTGAGGGGACTTAGCGTAGCTCTTAGAACTCCAAACAGCTGATGGGCCGACAACAGGCCAACAGACTTATCAACAACAGTTTCCTGGGCCGTCACCAGCCTCGAAGGGTTTTTGTTTCTTATATAGAGGTCAGTGTGTCAGTCTTTCAGGTGCTAAATTTGTTGTGTCGTAGATAGATAGATGGATGGATGGATGGATGGATGGATGGATGGATGGATGGATGGATGGATGGATGGATGGATGGATGGATGGATGGATGGATGGATGGATGGATGGATAGATGGATGGATGGATGGATGGATGGATGGATGGATGGATGGATGGATGGATGGATAGATAGATAGATAGATAGATAGATGTAAATATAGTCTTACTCAAGGTCGGTGAGGGAAGTCACGTGTGGCAGGACAGCTGCTAAACTCTCTGCCCCTTCATCAGAAATCTCATTGCTGTAAAGACTGAAAAACACAAGGGACGGAGAGGGAAGTGAAAATATGTGGGTTTACAGTATGCACCATTTTGGGTGTTGTTGTTAAGCTACATGTGTATGTGTCTACATATATACCTTAAACAGTGCAGTTTGGGCAGATCCCTCAGCACGGTTGCCAGTTTCTTCACCCCCTGGTCCCTAATACAATTCTGTGACAGACTAGAAACCAGAAGAAGAGAGCAAACACTTAGTCAAACACTCATACCGCACATAGGCATCTTGTTAAAAAACAGTTGACTTATTTTGTATTGTGAGGTCAAATATTATCCCAGCCTCAGAAGTGAGTATGATTAAACAGGATGTTACTCACTTGAGTATCTCCAGGAAACGGAGCGAGACCAAAGCATCGGCCAATTTCTCTGCTCCTTTGTCCCCTATTTTACAGTTCTCCAGACTGAAGGAGAAGATAGAGAGATACTGTCAGACACTAGAAACAAAGTATAAACAGAGAGAGACTGATGCAAAGCACACATGGGTCAGAACTGGAGGTAAAGGTGTGAATATTTACTCTAAGCGCTGTAGGTTATGTAGACCTGGCAGCAGCTCCCACAGCTTGGGAAGAGCCAGGGTACCATTGTCTGGACCAAGCCTAGAGGGAAGGACAATGTCATCATCATCATCATCATCATCATCATTGTCGTCAATTCATATGTCAAATGTCAGAGCTACTCACTCAAACTCCAGCTTGTGCAAGTCTTTGACAGCTGGTACGCCCTCTGCCAAAATGGAATCAAGCTGGCTAGAACTACAAGAAAGCAAAGGACACGAGTAAGCAGCCACACGCACATAGTTTGCATGATGCAAAACATGGCTGAGTGTATGTGTGTGGTGTTTTACCTGTCCGACAGCCTCTTGTGCATATGTATGTTCACCAGTTTTGCCAGGTGCTCTATGTGGCACACCTGTGTGGCTTTCAGGGGGTGAATCTTGAATTTGGACACGGCCCCTTCCCGGAGCCCTTCTTCACCGCTCTGCTGCAGCTGCTCCCATAAGGTGATGACATCGGCAATGCACGCCCTAGAGGACACACAGGGGTTGACATTGCTATTAATGGAATATCAACAGACTCGGATGAAGGAATAAAAATGAAGCCAAAACAAAGCAGAGTTACTATTATGACTATTATGAATTTCGTAATAATTTTTGAAACAATGGCTTTTTAAATTGAGACAGAGGGAGACAAAGGCAGGCTAACATTAATCTGGAAGCGGAAGTATTCTGGTTTCTGTTTAGATTCCATTGTAGTCAAATACTGACCTATCATGTGAGCCGAAATACAGTCTCGGAGCCCATCAGCTATCGCTTGACAAAGACTTAGCTTTTTATTAGCATATCATAATTGATCTGCATTCATTTGCAGATATGTGCTTACAAAGATTAGCTGAAATGATAGACACAGAAGAGGAAGTCTTGGCCTGGATATCTGTTATCCATTAATTCCCTGGCTACACCAGAAGCCTTGAAACATTGGTCGTTGCCCCCAGAGGCTAAATAGTCATCAGATAATAGCTGATGGGTTCTGAGACTGGCCGTACATAAAAACGACTATGTTAAAGCTGAAACACACACTTTTTCGTACAACAACACACCACCACACTCTAAAATCTACACTCTTAGCACACTGCTTCGGAAGGTGGAGAATTCCAGAGCATGACAGACCCACCCCACCTTTATTAGGGTTGCTAAGCTATGACTGGACAGTAGCTGATTAGGTCTTTAACAAACACTACAGATACGAAGCAGCTTTTTTGAGATGTGGAATGTAACCTGTACCTGTATGTGTTGATGTTGTCGAGCCCCACCAGAGATCTGAGTCCAGAGATCTGTATCCCAGAATCCTCCAGATCCAAACAAAAACTCCTTCCTTCAGTTCCCCCTATTTCGAGAATGTTCTGCACGGCGAACACATCCGACGGGTTCAGTGGAACTCCATGAAATGTCAGGACTTCTGGAAGATTCGCTGCCAGGTGAGCAACTAGTCGTGTGCTGCCACTGTCTCTGCTGCCATCGCCATGAGTGGAGCTTGCCTCATAAACATAGTGACAAGACTCCAGGACCTGGGCAGGACTCAGGTCCCCATGTGAAAGACCTTCAAGGTGTTTTGTTACCAAAGCCTGCTTGTTGGCCACCATATCTCTAAAGGCAGTCTCTGTGCATGAGTGAAGCCTCTGCAGCTCTGTCCTCTTGTGGAACAGAAGACCGACTGCAAAACGCTGGGAGAGCTCCAGTTCCTCCCTTTGAGGGCGCCGACGTCCCTTTGGGCCTGACTGGAATGGAAGACTCAGGATGAAGTTACGATCTGTTACAGTCCTGGGGAAACAGAAAGTGAGAAACAGTTAGGGGAATCCAGAGAGGGAAGGGAACTGGAAGTGACAGAGAAAAGAGGCCAGGAAAGGGTATAATTACTTCTATTTTTAATCAACAAGGCACAGAGTTTATTCAAGTTTATTCCCTTCTCAAACAAGGTCTTTAATTCATTCTATCAATCAACCACGTCTCAGGTAATCTTTTTATCCACATTATTCTACTGGAAACATAGAAGAAGACTATTTTCTTCTGATGACTCAAGAGACATTTACCTTGACAAAGACAAATGGACCCCTGCCAAGTAACTCTGAAGGAAAGGACTGGCCCACAACAGGATGAGGTCATCACCGGCATCAGCGTGTTCAATCTCCTTCCTCCCTCTGTGTCCACTGTCTCCTTCTACTCCTCTTCCCATTTCTTCTCTGCCCTCTTTTCCTGCTCCCTTTGCCTCACCACTTGAGCCAGCTTGCCTCGTTCTCAAGTGATAAGAGAGGAAGAGCCCTGTCCTGTGGCCGAATGCCTTGAGTTTGGCAGATATAGTCCGTCCTGGGAGGAGCATTGAGGAGTTTGCTTTGACCCCATCCCAGGCCAAAGAACTCAGCTGGGACAGCAACTCTCTCTCCTCTATCCTATATACTTCCTCGCCAACACTTTTCATCTCCTCTACATCCTCTTCTTCTTTCTCCTGTTTCTTTGCCCTCCTTGCTCGTTGGGTGCGAGTGTTAACCTGTGCTCTGGACTTTGTCCGAGCATTCTTGTGACACCTCTGCTCTTGAGAACTACTTGTGGTTTGTGTCTGGGTTTCCTCTACAGATATTTCTGTTTGTGGTTCAGCCTGTGCGTGCACGGTCTTACCATCCTCTTTCATTATCAGTTGAAGCACTTGATGGCAGAGCCCGGTTAAAGTTCGCGGTAGGAACTCTGAACTTTTGGACTGCTCTAAAACCAAGCAGACCAACCGACATACTCCAGGGTTCCAGCAGAGGAGATGTAGGTAGCTGCAGCTTTTTAAGTTGTCCAAAGCAGATGCTCTGAGGGCAGGATCAGTGAAGTACTGGGATAAATATGTCTCTATGTCTGGGGGGGTGAAGCCGCACACCTCCAAAAAGCTGTCCGTCCGCCGAAGAAGTTGGGTTGCAGTGCCTCTTGGTCGGGTAGAGAGCAGAAGAGTGCAGCCTGGAAGGAGGACCCTTTGAAGGATGGCAGAGTATAACTGCCTTACTGTGTATGTCTGTGCTTTACTGTCCCTCTGCAAGGATGTGATCAAGTCTTTTTCTTGAGTCTGGAGTAGAGTTTCATAGTCACGCAACTGGTCAAACCCATCAAAAATGATGAGCACACGCTTAGGGGCTGCAAGGATCTGAGCATACACTGCCTCTGGGTCCAAGCAGGGAGGGGCAAAGGAGGCAAGGTTTAATAGGAGGGTCTGAAGGCTAAAGGTCGCCTCTGATAAAGTTAGTGCTTTGCCGTCTAGCAAGAAGACAAAGTCAAACTGTGGGATACAGTCTCTGGACCAGTCAAGACACAGCCTTCTGATCAGGGTGGTTTTACCCATGCCAGCATTGCCAAGAAGCACTATGTAGCGTTTGGGTTTGTCTCCATTTGAGCCTTCGAAGATCTGAGTGGAAAAGGAAAACATACGGGCACCAGTGAGTTGCAGCTAGTGATTTAAATAGTCATATAAACAAATCAAACTATTCAGCATCATTGTATTTATTTAAGCTATGTTCACAAAGCACATCGGCAGCTGTTCTTCTATCCAGTGAAAGTGAAACTCTCACCTGTCCCCGTCCCAACAAGCTTTTTTGCCGATCTGTATCTCCCATGATAATTATCTCCTTGTCCAGGAATTTGCTTGTGTTTTTTCCAGAGTGAAATGTCTCTCTCTGGCTCACTTGGACGTCCACGTAATGAGAGGTCAGGCTAAGGCCTGCCTCCATATCCTGGCAGGTTTGACTCATGTGTGCTTTGGCTTCCTGAATGTGGTCCTTTACAACTTCTGAAAAACACAACACAACTGAATGCCAAACGGCTTCTCCACAAAGCATCTTTTTTTACTTTCAGGGAATTTTAGATCAAAGCGGGATAGAAGAATAAAAGCATGTGGTAACTTACGTGGAATGTCAAGGACAGTGGGAGACTGAGGAAGAGGCGAGTCCTTACATGTTGACATCTCTGAAATGCAACATGTCATGATATTTGTAACACTGCAATAACTAACTGGGTAATTTATGCCCAAGGATAAAGAAATTAGACATATATTGATACTCACCATTGCTAGGGGAGACAGGTGAGGCACAAGTGGGAGACATGGCTTTGCTAGCAGTGTCTGACAGAGATCCTGGTGGGGATGAACTCATTTGGACTGGCGCTACTGCACCATCCACTGCAAACACAAGAAAAGAAAAATGAGGAGCCTGCATACACATATACAGCAGTTGGTAGACAGTGGTTGCCATCTTTTTACTTAAAAGGCAGAACAAAAATTGTAAATGTGGAACCATAATACGTATAACACTGCCAGTATGCACTCTCTGCATACACAGAGTTGGCATGCACACCAAGATTAAATTGTTTTCTACTCACCGGGAGAGAGTGGTGGCAGTTGGCGTTTGCAGGGTGGTGAAGCAGCAGGAACTATATTAGAAACAGGGGTTAGAGTATGTACTGATAATGTGGTACATGTGCAAAGAACAGACATACATGAGGCGACAAGGCAAGTTAATATGTATGAAAAGTTGCATGCTTTATATAGTACACAAAAGACATTAAATATAAATATATGTAGACAAATAATTTTTAAAGAGCTTGTAGAAAGCTGCTTTTCCTTAAAAACAATATTATGATTGTAAAACAATAATTTAAAAATGTTTGTCAGATCCAAATTGATTTTTTTTGTTTATGGCTGTGTCAGAATTCTGACAGTTGGTTCTAGCTTCTAACAAGGTCAGCCAAGTCAGCCAACAGTATAGCTAACAGCTAACACCATTGGTATCATGTGGTATCCTTGTCTTGTCAGCGATCAAGAGTCTTGGTAGTTGCCAGTTTGTGGAAACGTAAGAATGGTTGATTTCTACAGTATGCACCCAGCATACTGTACTGCCCTAATGTTAGCTAGTGTTAGCAACATTATTGTTTGCTAGCTAGTGTTAGCAGCATTTGCTAACACAACGCTAGCTGACGTTGCTGACATTGCTTACGTTAGCAACTCAAGCTAGTGCACAAACTGGCAACGACTTGAGGGGGCAGATGATTCGAGCAATGGCCGACTGTACATTTAGTAGCTGAATGTTATTAATAACACCATTAATGTAAATTTAACAGAATAAAACACAAATTAAATGGATAGAAACACAATTTAAAAGCAAAATAACACATAGTTCAGGATGTAGAATTAGACTGGCAACAAATCTCTATCTTTTGTGAAGCCTATTCCAGCTACGTTGCATAATAACTAAATGCAGATTGATGTGCAGCTCTGTTTTTTTATTTTAATTAAAACTGTATCATAACTGAGTCTTCATTTCCTCTACACAGTCAAGAACTCTCAAACACAATGTCAACAAAAACTTCTCAAGCAGGAAGTTTGAAAAAAGATTGGAAAGGTAAACCCTCCCAAAAAACTGATAACACAGTGTTTGCAAATTCTTTACTCACCAAATATGTAAGTAGGTGCAGCAGCTGCATTGGAGATTGGAAGTCTAATAACCGGCGTTAGTGTCTGAACAACCTGATACCCTGAAGGGTCTGGGATGGTGATAAACCGAATGGAGGGATGGAGATGAAGGATTCTTGGTGGAGTGGTGGAGAGGCCCGCCATCTCTGCTGCACTTGGCGTTGGACTTGGTGGTCCTGTGTCAGTGCCTGCAAAACAAGCAGTGACAACAACCTTATCTTTCTCTTCCCGCAGGTTTTGTTAACCTTGAGCGTATCAACAAGGGAGCTGATGGTTTACTTTCCGTTGGCATAACAAGGGATTCAGCGGCAAAGATTTTGTGTCCTGACTTAGACTTTCACGTGTTGAGACAAAGACTTGCAAACGAAAGCTCTGCAAGCCTGTTTGCACTGGCAATACCTTACCTGAGTTTTCATCAGACTGGGAGTTTATTGGATATCTAAAAAGAACCAAAGTGATCTGGTGGAAGTCAGGCGAGGTGAGAGTTCTCCTTAGAGTTCTCCTTTTGGTTCATCATTGTGACTCTTATCTGACAACATCATATTACACTTCCTCTTTCTAGATCTGTACTTCAGTGTCACAAAGGAACCAAGTCAAGCATAGCCAACCAACATCTCTTTAACCCCTTAGAATAGTGTTTGAGTTCAGCAAAACAGATGAACTGTGCCATGTTTAAAGTAGAATATTTCTGTAACACACACACGCACGCACGCACGCACGCACGCGCACACACACACACACACACACACACACACACACACACACACACACACACACACACACACACACACACACACACACACACACACACACATTTATACAGCCCAGTGGCGGACTCAGGATATTTGAGGGCCAGGGGCTGAAAAAAATGTATAGGGCACCAGCTGCATGCGATGGGCACCAGCATACAGAAATAGTGCTTGAAGGGCACCCCAGAGGCCAGTTTATCATGTTTTATCCTCATTGTAGTAGGATAAAACACAATGAGGATAAAACCAACCCCCCCAGAAATCAATTTACGAAAGACTTTAGAAACTTACCTTGGTCAACACTTGGCTCAACTTGTGCCTCATTGGTTTTCCGTCGACCTGCAAGAATGGAAGAACTAACATTAAACCATGTAAACTGAAAAACACGGGATCAAAATTGATGCTATATTGACCGTACACTGGGTCAATTTTAAATCCAGTGTTTTTAAGTGTGTGGTTCTTAGCTAACCTTACATGATGACAGCCAAAAAGAAGCCCAGAACCAGAAGTTTTAGCCCGTTGACTACGAATTATGTTTTAACATTTTTGGTGACAATCTTTTAATACATGTTGTAGGTTTATAGTTTTTGCTATGTCATTTATAAATGCATATATTCTACTGTATCAAGCACCCATTGGTTGCCATTCTTTTTGTTGTACAATGTGAAAACCATAATTCATAACAGACTTCAGATGGTGCAATGCAATGTAGAAACATGATGATATCTGTTTGTTTCACGTATCAATGGTTACATCAGATCTGTGTGGAGCAATGAGGACTGTTTAAATCTGCCTCTAGAAACAGCTGATCAGTCATATGAATTAAATGTTCGCTACGTCAGGAGTTATTCAGAAAAGGTGTTTCCATCTCCAATTAAGCTCTTTCAGCTCTTTTTTCGTAAAAAAGACAAAAACAACCTCAAGCAATTGAAACAGCTTTATGAATTTTGCTGCTTCTGATGAGATACTTTAAGGCGTAAATAAAACACGTTAATGAAATACATGTCTTGTGATGGACTGCACATCTCAAGCGAATTTCAGAAAAGTCTTGTAAATGATTTCCTAACATAATGAGAGGAATGGAAAAACCAATGGCTGCCTGAGAAAGTAGACCATTTACATCCAGATTTCTAAAAGCCAGCGACATGGCCTGCAAAATGGTGCACTGTGATGTTGAGTATAAGTCATTTGTAGTCAAGTGGCTAAAAGATGTAAGACGATCTCTTGGTTTATAGCTCTGTTTAAAAGCTTTGTGGAAACTACCCTAAATGATTGGTTAAATAGGACAATGATCAAACATTAGCTATGTGGGCACGGATTACATATTTAACTGTGTCCCACATTTGAAGCCACGGTGTAACACAGTTAACAGACAGTCTAAGTAGATCACCTGCTACTTTTTGCCTTTTGGGCCTCGATGGTGTGGTCTCATCAGAACACCGTTGTGGCCGTGAAACTGGAGAGGAAGAATGTAAATAGAACATGTAAACCTGCAATGTGTGCAAGAATGTTGCAGCTGCAATCCTAAAATGAAGTTTTACATGACAAAAGGTGATCAGGTCGGTTTTCTACCTCTTTTTCTCTTGTTATTTGCTTTGCTCGTCTGTCTCTGCTGGTGGCTGTCTGGGCTGGGCAGTTCGGATGGCGAGGGAACGTCACCTTAAGTGTAATAAAGAGGAAGTCAAAAGGTCAGTGAAAAAACTGGCAGACACAGTAACAAGAAATGGTTGTTGTGCTCCTGATTTTCAGTGCTGAACTGAAAATCAAGGCAGTGAAGCATGTTTCTCCAAACATCTTGAAGAAACGAAAAAAGGAAGAGGCACACAGGCTAAAACAACAGTGACGTCACGGAGAAAAAAGTTTTGTAGCCCTCATGTTTTGTTGGCAGTGGCTTTACTTTCCTGTTGCTTGGGCTCTCACAGACCCCGCTGGTGTTTCCAATAATGTAAAAACAGTCTTAAAGTACATTTATTACACCACATGTTTTATATTTTCCTTGTTGGATGAAATATAATGTGCATGAGTTTGTTTGAAAGTTTTAGACCTTTTCTTTTTTTCCTTTATTGCCTGTTATACGTCAGCAGTTGAATGAGTTGAAAAGAGGAGATCCTTACTGCAGTTGTTGAGTTGATCTTCACAATTCAACAATGGATCGCCAAAGACGCCAAAAAGCTCATCTGGGTCTATGTAAGAAAACACACAGAGGGAATTAGACAACATCATCAACCTTTGCGTTCATACTTGAATATATGTTTTTCTTTGTTATTACATAGTGTGCAGAGGTTTGGCTGCAACATACCCATCATCTTTCCCAGGAAATCCTCATTTAGGAATTCTGTCAAATCATCTAAAACGCAAATAATGGAAATTATCAGATGAAACATTTGCAACAGTTTGATTTCACATTTTCTAATGAAACATTTAAAATTCACTGGTTTATTGAACGAAAAAGTCTGTTTCTGGGGCCAATTTTTTAACCCCATAAAGTCTCAATAATTATGTCTTTCAGTTGCACTGGACTACATGATTTTTCATGTCTAAAGTGCCAGCATTTTAACAGCATAAATCAAAACAATTGGCAGAATCAGATATGCAGCCATAACTGGTAGGTTGGATGAATGTAGTAAAAAATGGCCATCACACTTGGTGGTGGTTGCTGGAGGAGACAGAGAACACTACCTGTCAACTTTTTCCTAAACAACTTATGTATTTAGCTCAATTCTTCATCTCCTCCTTTTATTAGTGTAGATTAATAAAGACTACTACAACTTTTTAATGCATCGTGTTTCTATCTGGAAAATGCCCAACTGATCACTTATTTGATTATTTGATCAATTAACAACTTTTTTGCTGCATTTAATGCAAAAGTAGCTTCAGCCATTAAAATTCAGATTGATCTGACATACTGTCCTGTTTGTTATTGCACTTGTTGGTAGTGATCCTGGTGCAAAAAGTAATTTTCGTCCCTTTAATGCTATATCAGTATATTTTTTGTGTCATTCAGTCGGTTAATAAAGGGAATTCAACCACCAAAGTTGGTATATTATTAACTTTCCAGTTGTTTTATGAAATAAACTATGGAACCCTTCCATGAAATCAGTGTGCTGATTCATGTAGAGCCTCTCTTCAGTATAGAGAGTGCCATTCAAACTCTCACAATACTAACCTGGTAGATCTCCCAAGTCAAGACCAGCAAACAGGTCCAGATCAAATTCCTGCACCTTGGCACCTGATAACACACACAGAAACACATAAAATGTGATATCAATGCATGAGGACTGAAAGCATCATGATATATTGAAGTTCCCTGAGCACTGTATTAACCTAATGTCAGCCTCTTGACCCGTGTGCCCTAATGTGTGTTGCTGACTGCAAACATCAGATGAAGCTTTGTCTCTGCAAGTGTGAATGCAACCACAATAATTTTCACAGTTTCACAGTTCCCTCATTGCTAAAGCTCACTGTAAACACAATGCCACTGATGTATCTGCTGTCTGCGCCATGCTAGACAGATCGATGCAGGACTTCCTGCACCTTTGTGGGGGTTGTGGAAAACTCAAAGTGGTCTCGCTACCTTGTACTACTTCGTACTACTTCGTACTTGTTTTTAATTTGTGTTAAAGCACTTTGAGTCGCCTTGAGTCAGAATTGTGCTATACAAATAAACTTGCCTTGCCTTACAATCTCTCCCTGCACAAAGAACACAGAAAATGATCAAAATGTACCTGACTGTTATACTAAACAAGTTGAAGGAGATTGAATAATTCATATTATATTCAGAAATGCATGTTCAAAAATTCCTATTCCCATATTAGGTATGTAGATGTGCAAATTTGGCAGGCTATGGCTTTCCAGGTGACTATTAGAAAGATGATTTTAATATGTCTTGCACTTGCAGTGTATCCTCTCCGTTTTGTCTCATTCAGAAGATTATCTAACAGGGTCTGCTTCATAGTTTTGATAAAATAAACAAAATCAGCAAAAGATTAAAATGTCTTCCCCAAAACTACAAACTGCACCTTTAAATGACACTTGAGTAGTTTTGTGAAGCCAACACTGTGCTGATTCATGTAAAACCACTCCACATAGCTCCTTTCTACAGTGTAAACTGGTAATTCGAACTCAAACAATACTAACCTTGGAGATTTCCCAAGTTAGGACCGACAAACGGGTCCTGATCCACTTCCTGCATCTTGGCACCTGATAACACACACACACATAAAATTAATAAATAAATATATTGATGATAAGGAGTTATAGTTGCCTAATCACTTGCGTTGAGCAACTTCAGCCATGCCAATTTTCAAATATTAAGCTCTGCACATCGTTCCCATGCTACGTTTCACAATTTCCTCATTGCTTAATTGTAAAACAAAATGCCACTGTCGCTGTTGTGTCATCTGCAGTTGCACATTATAATAATAAGTGTGCACAGTCTGACATGCAGGAGACAGAAAAGTACCAAAAAGCCTGGGGCCTATACCAAATAAGTTAAGGGGACATGAATATTATGAAGATAAGGCTAATAGCAACAGTCTCAGAGTACGTAATTTGTATTAGATGTTCAGCTTTCTGTTCATTCAGGTAACTATCAGATACATTATATGAACTTAAGATTATTGTTGTCATGTCATTAATACCAGGACTCAGACAGCCTTCACAACTGATCATCAGACACATCAGGGACCGTAATATCTAATTATGCTTAAGGGCCAGCTTTAAAGGGAAAAAACACATCTCAGCTAAAATCAAAGGAGATTCATTTATCAAGCATCTCACTTACACTCACTCACAAACTGAAAACAGTTTTACTTTTCCGGGCTCATGTTTGTGAATGTGGTTTATGTCTGTGAGGTGTCACTATCACAACTCTGTCTCTGTACTGCAGCTATCCAGGATGCTGACAGGCTGCTCCTTGAAGAAAACCTCCTTAGAGTATAACTCTAACTCAACAGAATATGATACATTGATTTTATTCTTACGTTTGTCAGATCAGGAGTAAAAGAGATGCACTTTTACTAACAGTCACAGTTACAGTCTCTTATGCCAAATTTCCCTTTCAGCAGTTTCATACATAGACCCAGGATTCTCATGTATCAATTCTTTGGTTAGTAGTCTCTCAGAGAGGGCAGAACTACAGCATATGGTTTATATTATGCTCATTTCAGGTTCATACTTTTATTTTGGTTGTCCACTAAAGAATGTTTACATGCTTTAATCTTCAAAAATGGCGTAGTTTTCCTCAGACTGTCCCTTGCTGCAGCACCTCTATTTGCCTTCTGTCTCTTTAAGGCCAGTTGGTGCTGATTGGTCGGCTTTCACAGGCCTGAGCAGGCACCACCTAATGAGTTTTAGCATCAGCTCTGTCGGTGCTTTTGCAACCACGGTTGTGCTGGGGGGCGGTGACTGTATAGTTGTGACATCACAACCTTACAGAAGTCCTGACGGCTCGTTTGAAGGCAGAGTTTCTGAATACGGGCTGTGTGCATTTCTCTGTGGATTGACCGAGACCTGCTTTATAATAAAAAAAAAGATACAGCAATCTCACTTTCAAAAATATGAGACCTTTAAAGCGGCGATTAGAGCCTAACAATATTCTCCGATAGGCCAGTATCGGCCGATAATATCCGCCATACGATATATCGGTTGGGCTCCAGTTGTGATTTGAGGAGCCTCCCTGCGTGGTTCTGAGGCACATCCTAAGAACCCAAAGTGGTAATATTTTTTTTCAACCGTGTCCTGATACAGCTCTAGAGTAACACACCCATATGTCTGTATGACCAAACCGTCGAAGGATAGAATAACCTGTAAAGCAAGAGCTTCGAAATCTGGACAAAAGAAGAGCATTGTACTGATGACTCATTGCAAACCAACAGTATTCGCTGCCTGAAAGACTACAAAGGATGTCAAAGGAGGCTTCCTGCACTGGGGAGATAGACTGTTCTCCATGTTTTTGGTGCTGAGCAATGAAGAGTTGCAAAAAATGCAACATCCGTCATTTCCTGTCATTTTTTTAGTGGCATGATCTAATGACAAAACAATACTGATACCAAAGTAGCTGTTAGAGAATATAGAGAAGGGTAAGGTGGAAAAGATTAGGGAGGGGAGGGCAGAGGAGAACTGATAAAACGTGGGAAAGAACTTGTGGGGCAGCTTGTGCCGAATGTTTTAAGTCCCACTGGTACTGTTATGTTATTTCATATCTCTTAAACATTTCATAATAATGGCCTGTTTGAAAGTGAAACTAAGGCATTGCTCAAACAAGGCTGACATGAATGGCTAAATTTGGTATTCTAATGAAGCGCTGACAGAAACCTATGAAGAAAGAAAGATTGGTTGATTTTGTGTATTTGGTCATTACAAATCCACTGTATCAGCAAGAGGACATGAGCAGCTATACCGTACGTACATGCACCCCACAAGAGTAAATAATTCATCACAATCAATACAAGCAATGCAATATAGTAATTTTGTCTCGATGTGGGATTATTTCAGGTACAGACTGGCCCTGACTTGCCATACAGACACAGACCACCATCACATGTCAAGTCTGTCTGCTTCATCCTGGTTTATCTCAGACAAAGACTTCCCCTCTCCCGTCTCTCCCTCAATAAGCTTAGGCCAGGCTGACATGGTGCACAAAGCTATCCCTGATGTTTAGTCATAGATGAAAGCTACGGGCGGTGTTGTGTGGTTAGAACTTTGGCCTCATGCCTCAAGGTATGAATGTGGATTGCCTGACTTTGATTCTTTCAGGTTGAGATTTCCCAGGCACACACGAGGAACCCAAAGCCGTGATATTTTTGCAATCGAGTCCTGTGTGATCAAACCGGGAAAAGAAAGGTTCAACTGTATAAGATGAGGTTTTAATTGTGGACAAAAGAAGAGCAATTGAGACGCTTGTCACGATGAGTCATGGCCTTGGGTATTATAACACACTAACTTATCTGATGATCTCATATTCAGCTGGGTTATAGGCGGACAAAACAACAATGATTGCTGCCTAAAGACCACAAAGGATGTCAAGGGCTCCCTACTAGTGTATATGTTTTTTTTATACCAATACGATTTGTAGTATTCAAAGAGACCGATAACCAATATTTGGTACTGATATACACTACCATTCAAAAGTTTGGGGTCACCCAGATAATTTCATGTTTTCCATGAAAACTCACACTTTTATTCATCAAATGAGTTGCAAAATGAATAGAAAATATACTCAAGACATTGACAAGGTTAGAAATAATGATTTTTATTTAAAATAATAATTTTGTCCTTCAAACTTTGCTTTCGTCAAAGAATTCTCCATTTGCAGCAATTACAGCCTTGCAGACCTTTGGCATTCTAGCTGTCAATTTGTTGAGGTAATCTGAAGAAATTTCACCCCACGCTTCCTGAAGCACCTCCCACAAGTTGGATTGGCACTTCTTACATACCATACGGTCAAGCTGCTCCTACAACAGCTCAATAGGGTTGAGATCTGGTGACTGCGCTGGCCACTCTATTACAGACAGAATACCAGCTGACTGCTTCTTCCCTAAATAGTTCTTGCATAGTTTGGAGGTGTGCTTTGGGTCATTGTCCTGTTGTAGGAGGATCAAGCGCTGTCCACAGGGTATGGCATGGCATTGCAAAATGGAGTGATAGCCTTCCTTATTCAAAATCCCTTTTACCTTGTACAAATCTCCCACTTTACCAGCACCAAAGCAGCCCCAGACCATCATATTACCTCCACCATGCTTGACAGATGGCGTCAGGCACTCCTCCAGCATCTTTTCACTTGTTCTGTGTCTCACAAATGTTCTTCTGTGTGATCAAAACACCTCAAACTTAGATTCGTCTGTCCATAACACTTTTTTCCAATCTTCCTCTGTCCAATGTGTGTGTTCTTTTGCCCATCTTAATCTTTTCCTTTTATTGACCAGTCTCAGATATGGCTTTTTCTTTGCCACTCTGCCTAGAAGGCCAGCATCCCAGAGTCGCCTCTTCACTGTGGACGTTGAGACTGGTGTTTTGCGGGTACCATTTAATGAAGATGCCAGTTGAGGACCTGTGAGGCGTCTATTTCTCAAACTAGAGACTCTAATGTACTTGTCCTCTTGCTTAGTTGTGCACCGGGGCCTCCAACTTTCCTTTCTATTCTCAGTCACTCCGCCCCCTATCGCTTGTTTCTGCACTGTGTAACTTCAGAGAGAGGGTAGGATCACAGTGTTACATACATGTTTACTTCAACATGCGATAGATACATTTTCAAGACATAACACTGTTATGACCTAATGAGTTTTGTTTGAAGTTAGCACCTACATTGCGTCTGACAAATTGTCACAGACCTGGGATTTGTATTTACGACAGTGGTGTACGCCAAAGCGCACAAAATGCCAATTTCTACATAATGTTGCTTTAAATATCATTTTGAGGTACTTTATTTGAGTATTTACATTTTCTTCTACTTTATACCTCTACTCTACCACATTTATTTGATAGCTCTAGTTAATTATTATTATCATTATTATACTTTTAGTATTATAATGTTCACATCTCAATTAGTAAAGCTGTTATTACTGCTGTGGCTGCTGTACCCCCCTCAAGATGACGTATGTTGTGAATTGGTGCTATACAAATAAAGATTGATTGATTGATTGATTGATTGATTGATTGATTGACAGTTACTTTGCAAATTCAGACTACTCAGGGTTGACTGGCTATTACTTGTGACATGTGACCAATCACTGTTGTAGGCGGGACACTGAGTGAGACCACAGACTGCTGACTACAGACCGAGGATGCTGCTTCAGAGCCAAAGACGAGCATTTCAGATTGTCAGATTGTCAGCTGCAGCTTTGGCCCCTTCTATCACTTATCCATCGAGAAGCCTTCTCACCCTCAAATTTGGACCCTTCTAGAGGCTCCCCAGGGTGAAAAATAAGAAAATAATTAGCCACAGGTGTGTGGCCCGGCAGATTTTAAAATTCAAGATAGGCATGGGGTCCAAACGAGGCTGACCTCCTCTCCTGTCCATTACAATCACAGGTTTGTCTGTTTGATCCTTTATTGTCCTCTCAGGTAACCATATGGCAGCAGTCTGTGGTTAGATAATCCAGACACACCCTTTATAAGAGGGATCACCAGAACTCTGACAGACAGAATCAATTGGGGACTTTGTACTCAGATCTATGCCTGAAGTTTCTGTGCAAGCCAACAAATCAAAATTTAGACGCCATTTCCTGTCACACCGAGCTCACCGTCTGCACTTGCAGTACAGATGAACGCTGGAGATAATTCACCAGTTGAACATGCTCTTTTTTTTTTGGCACATTTTAAAAATAAGTAGCTGTGGGGTGTGACTTGTCGCCTGATCGCACGCCAAAAAAGGCCAGAACTATGAGGAACGTGCACATTTAGAGAACCATGTTGCATTTTCTGTCATCAATAAAAGCCAACAAATAACTACATGCAGCACAACACATAGATGGGGGGGAACAAAAGCTGCAAAATGCAAAGAAAAACCTTTAATATTGCAAAAATCTTGATCATGAATGAGTAGGAGTCCATGTCGCATGAGCTCACACTACTACAAACACACACAATGGCCGCCGCCCACCGCATGTGTCTGTTTGTTGTCTCCAGACACGTATTCCAATCAGTGAATTCACTTTCTTTTCACTCTCTGGAAGTTCCCCCAAATACCCTGCATCGACTCACTCCACGCGCCAACAACGTCGACCTCTTCTCATTTCATCACGCCACATTTTACGCACATTTGTGACCCAAATAAAGACACCTTACACATGCGTAATGGAGAGCATGCCCGCCTTATAATGGCTGAAAGTTTGTGGTTGTATACAGCTCAGCACTGATAAAAGCAATCCCAGATGCTAATTAAACGGATTCAACGTTTGTGTATGAATAACGTCATTTAAAAGCAGAAAAATCAGATTGCAAAATTAAGAACATTAAGCATGAATAAAAAAACAAAAACTGTTATTTCTTTGTTTGTGATGAAAGTCATGAAAAAAACACTTTACCACTGCGCATAATGCAGTAAGATCAGCTGAAACATCACAAAAAACAAACAAAAAAAAAACTCATGTAAAGATAAGAAATGTAGATAAGAGGAAAGACCACCCGACTTCTTTTCCTATCCATATTGCGCACTTTGGATAAACGTGCCCAGCCCGCCCCATTAAAGTCGAGATAACTTTTACCTGCCGCGCCGTCCTCACTGGATGATGATGATGATGATGATGATGATGATGATGCCCTGGTCCTCTGAACTCCACCTGTATATTCTCTGTGCGTTAACCTGAGTACATCAGCCGCTGCACATACTGTATCCTCAAATGACCTATACCACCTCCAGTGAGCGCAAACCTGCTCGGTCTGACAATAAAGCCGTTTTACTTTCACTTTAAGCTGAGCATACAGGCACGCCAAACTGAGGCGGGTTTCAGAGACGATGAGGAGCAACAGCGCAAAGTGTTTCTACAACAGAACTCTAGTTTCGGTTTATATCTTCAGAAATATTCGAAAATCCCCCCAGTTGGATGTAATAACAGCCCTCAACAGTCATATTTCATACAGGTTCCCGACAGTTATTAAATATTACTCTATTAGTACTTTAATTTCATGTGTCTCAAATATAGAGGTGTTATTATTATTATTACTATGATGTTATTAGGTGATCTTTCCCAGGTCAGCTCATGTCACTTGTTTTCCATCACTATCCTTTATCAGTGATGGAATGTGACTTACTTACTCAAGTACTGTACTTGAGTAGTATTTCTAGGTACTTTACTTGAGTATTTCCTTTTTCTGCTACTTTATACTTCCACTCCACCACATTTCAGAGGCAAATATTGTACTTTTTAACTCCACTACATTTATTTGATAACTTTAGTTACTAGTTACTTTGCAGATTACATGCTACATCAGAGCTAACGTAGCACATTGTTAAATGAAGCTATTTTATTGGTAATCGGAGAGACAAAAAAACAAACTGAATTGTCTGGTCCAATAATCAATTGACCAACAGTATACAGTATAATATACTGTTTACATATTATACAGTTTAATATAATGTATACTAAAAACAAAAAAACAAAAAATAGCATACATCGTATACAGTACAATGTACTTGATACTAAATACAAAAATAATTGAAAAAATATGTACTTTAACTTTTATTATATATATATATACAAGGTGTTGTCTGTAAGACAATAATAAAATGAAACCATTCAATGACGTATGAAGCCTCATGAGATTTAAAAACAATAAGCTGGGGCATGGTGGGAAGGGAAGAGGGGAATTCAATGGAGAATACAGGACATAGAATTAAAGTGAGATGTGTGTGTCTATGTGTGTGTGTGTGTGTGTGTGTGTGTGTGTTTGTGTGTGTGTGTTATGTTTGTAGAGGTTAGGGGGCTGGCATAAGACGGATTTGCGTTAAGTATGATATGTATGCGCATGTCTCTTATTTTCGTCACCTTCCTAAAATAATGGCCTAAGTCAGCTCTTCATGATGCTGGCCACCTCTGGTAAAATCACTTACATCCTCAGCTGAACAGATCATGCGATCCTACCCCTGTAGTATAATGGCCTATGTCAAAGGCCGTTTTATTTTGCCACAAAGGCTGAGTGACCTAGGCAATTTTAGCTTTAGCTTTTCAAGACATATCTTTACCCCAAGGGGCTATGTAAATAGTCATCTATTGTCATAACCTTTTTGTGTGAAATGATTAATCATATAATCTCTACTATGTTTGGTTCAGTTTTTTCAGTTTTTTTTGAAAAACTTGAAAATATGACTTAGGCCATTATTTTAAGAGGGTGACAATATTGAATATATGCTCAGATTGCTTGAAATCAATGCAACCACTATGAAATGTGAAAACCAACATCACACACCTGTATGTAACAAACAAGGAAACATGGGGAGTTTTGGCTCGGTAAATTGGAAAGTACCTGCTCTACCTGTTTATCAACAGCAGATACACCACTCACCATGCCAGACTGCCCATTAATTACATCACACAGGCTCATACCATTAATACCTGTTGGTCAGCCTTGTTATACAATACTGTTGAACTGTTTTCTTGAGAAACAATGGGTGTGAGTGGACACAAAATCAGTCAGTACTAGGAAATATGGGGGAGTTAGGAAAGGGAAGAGTCTGGACAGGGTTAGCAATATGACAGAAGGTGAAAGGAAGTAAAGACAAAGAAAGGGACGGGGGAAAATCTTATTGGGCGGCACAATGTGGGCACTTCGGATCAAAACTCCGCCCTTGTAATTCAGTCCCATTACATAAAACTCCACAGGGGTAAACAGTTTTCTGGCCAAACATTCCTGCCTTGTCATTACATTTTGTTTCACTGATAGCAGATTCCCACACTAAAGTCCATCATGGCTGTTTAGTGCCCAGTTCATCTTATCGTGCATTACAAACATCAGCTGTTTCACACTTGAAACTGTATGTCTTCATGGATAACTGGAGCTTTATAAGCTCAAATGTAGTGTGATATTCATGACAACAGAGACATGAGACTGACATCAATGTTTTAATCATTAATGTGCTTATCAGTATCTAAAGCTGCAGTATTGTCCTCTGGCTGCTGCCTAATTCTCTTTTGACTTTTACATCATACATGCATTTGTGAACACTGTCCTCTTAATTGGCAGGTAATAATGCTGCAAAGGTCAGTGCAATTATTTAGGGAAGGGGGGGGGGGGGGGGGGGGGGGGGCACATGTAACTAAGTACATTTACTCAAGTTGGTACTGAAGTTAAAATTTGAGATCTTTTGGTTTCATTGCTTTGATTGAGAAACAACTAGCGGTAGAAAATATATACTGTGCACTTAATAATTTTAAGATTAGAGTATTAGTTGATCAAAACGATGCACTGAGAAAGTGTCACTTCGACATTTCTCATAGAATAACACGTCGAAAATAATCATTAGTTGCAGTCCTGTACAAAATAGCTAACAATTAGCGCCAACTCAACAGACGGCAACAGTAAAATCCATTTATATTAAAGGGTAACAGGTAAGAATTTTAGTTGTGAGTGTGAATAAACAAAAGTTTGTGACATTATGACGTCTATGTGCTGTGTTGGAGATATATCCTGAAGTGAGCATGCTAACCAGCTAGCCTAGACCCATCCATGTCCAAAGCTCCTGTGCTAGCAATGTAAACGCTGACACTCCCCTGGGCCTGAGCTCCCAGTCCGAACCGCTAGCTGCACGGCTAACTGAGCTAACTAGCTACAGTTAGCAGCAGTTAGCCCATACTGAGGCGACTAAATGGCTAAAATGTCATAATATCAGTTTGTGCCAAATGTCTCTTTGTATTTTTTAATGACAAATGATGTGTATTTTCATTAAATACATTTTCTCATGCCAGTATTTTGTGTTTTATTTGGATATATTTGAAAAACAAGTATCTGTAATCTGTTATTTCAAGATTCTCTTTGATGTATTTGTGCCCGTCTCTGATTGTCAATTAAGACGATTAATGATTGATCATTAACATCCCTACTGAGTATACTAACATACTTTTACTTTAGTGACATTTTCAGTGCAGAGTATCTCTACAATGTGGTGTTAATTCTTATGTAACTCAGAATGAAACTGAAAGTAAGGCACACCCTTAACACCCAACCGTTTCCAGGTGTTGACAAAACACATTTGGACAAGCATCCAAAAGACAACATATTTACTGTTGGTGACAGAGGTTACTTTCATTTCATGATTTTTGGTGGAAAGCTGAGAAAGGGAAACTGGAAGGCACCAGGACATTTGGAGAGAAGCTTCTTTCAGTGCTATGGTGATTCCCAAACAACCATGACATTAAAGGCTTTGGCAGTATTCCTATAACCCCGGGCGGATGATTTAATAAGAACAGAGATAAAGATGGCAGAAGAACAACAAAACACTTACCCCACTGTGGATCTACTGTCTCCATGTCCTCTTTATCCTCATGGAAGTCTGTTATGCCATTACTGCTGCATGTGTCTGTACCATCAGCAGCCCTGAAAACATTGTCTAAAACACTTAATGTCATGCTATGATCCATGTTTGAGTAAAACGAGTTATCTTGTGCATTAGTTGGGTCACAGGAAGAAAATAAATGTCCAATATCTTCTGTTAATCCTGGAAAGCCACATTGTACATCTGCGGTCAAACAGAGCAGGTCCTCTGTTGTACCTGTCGTCCCGTCAGTTACCCAGCAGTCATCGAGCTCGCCCTCAAACCTGTCTGTGCTGTCGCTGCTTGTGTCTGTTGCTGCACAGGCTTCAACAGGTGAGGCATCCAAATGATCCAATACAGTTGTCACCATGCTGTTGTACGCAGAGAAACAGAGGCCTCTCGGTGCGTCAGTGGCTCCTGTATCTAGTGTGAAGTTTGGGCCTGTACAGTTGAACTTGTCAGCGTACAAATCTAGTGTCCTGCAAGCCATTGCAAGTTCTGTTTCCTCCTCCATATTCAAAACAGAGCATCGTGCTTCACTGCCTGTTGCTGTGATTTCACTTGCTGCCAGAGAAGGAACCAAAGGCAGCAACATCCTCCGTCCTCTGTCCCAGTGCTGCCACACAGGGACAGCTATCCGTCTAGCTTCCTCCTCTACCTGCTCTAACCACTCCTTCTCACCCTCTAAATTCCCCTTTTTCATTCTTTCATTATCACTTGCAGGCGTCTGCACTGATTCTGCATTCCTCAGCAGTTTTGTCATTTCATCAACTAATCCGACACTGTGTTGGTAGTTGGTTGTTGACAGGTAGTGTTCTTCAATCCAGTCCAATGGATCAATTTGTGGCCCAGACCTCGCATTCTTTTGTTCATCCACTGGTGAAACAGGCTCCAATCTTGTCTGGTTGGGGTCAGTGATGGAAGATTCTTGGCAGCTCACCTCAACCAACTGACTTTGGTTGAGGTACCAGTGGGGGTTTGATCCTGGAGAATTCATCGGATCCAAACCTGGTTTACATCCTGCCTCGCTGTGAGCCGGTCGGGGCAGACTCAAACTCTTGCTGTAGGCCTTTGAGATGATCCGGTCCTCCACCAAACCCTCCAGCAGGGCCCGGACCTCGGCAGGAGAGGCCCAGGTGAGGGCCAGCCGCACTGCGTCCAGAACCTCCCCGAATTGGGCCATGGCGACGAAGTCTGCTCCGTGGTCATTGACCTCTCGCATGCGACAGCGACTAATGTAGATGATTCAGTTTTAATTTTTTTAAAGGGACAATGATTTTGCTCAGAAGGCAGTCTCATCAGAAGAGGGAGGTGTCTGTGTGGTTGGAGGGGAGGGCGGTTTGAGGAATTGATTCAGTTTTATGGAGAATGCATGTGAAAGCTGGAGGTAGAGAAGTTATTATTATTCTTAGGAGGTGAAGTTTCTCACAACAATCGGGTCTGATGAGTCACCGTTTGTCTGATTTTTAGGTACTTTTTATCTGTGACACAATATCACACAGGAGGAAATACATTTGTTTATTTCTGTTTAAAATAACTCCTCCATTCCATGTCGAGTCTGTCATCAATTGTTCACACTTAACCAAGCATTCATATACAGCATGCTATCTCCTCTGGTTGCTACAAGAACGCAGGTGCCTCTTTATACAAGAAATGAGTCCGCTTTATTGTTAATCTTAGCGACTAGAACTGGTTTGGCTGGACAGAGCATGCCCTGCTGCCGTGCCCCGTACGCACCCAGCTTCATTTGCCTAGCTTCACCCAGGCCACACCTCATGTAGTGAAGTTAATGACAGAAAGGCAGCTAGGTCAATAATTAAAAATTGGTTAATGGTCATCGGTGTTATGGATAGTTTGCTTTAAAATAATGGATTACCACTGCAGCTTTGCCAAAACCAACGGAAGTTGATGTGTTTTTTCACACAATACTTAAACAGTTCAGTGATTTCAATCTTTTCATTTCATCAGAAACCTATTTTGTACATTCTGTATAAGGTTTTTTGTGTATTGAATCATATCGTTAGTTTCTTAAATTTGCTTGTATTCTAGGAAATTAAACTGACAGTATTTTTACAATCATTGTATTTTTTTAAACACAGAAATGCCCCAAATGGAGGGCAATATTTAAGTGCTTGAGGTCATACTTTTATAGCTCGATAAACTGCAATTAGCACCATTATAAAGTAAATGTAGCGCAGTGTGGCATGTCCAATGTGTGGGAAACATTTTGTGTGGCTGTGGCTGCTGTTGTTTTGTCTGTTAGCAGGATACAGATGCAGTTTCACATGTGTTTTTCAGTGAAACCCAGAGGAACTACGACTATGTATGGCAAAACACACGCAAAGACAATCACACACACACACACACACACACACACACACACACACACACACACACACACACACACACACACACACACACACACACACACACACACACACACACACACACAGACACACACAAAAACAAGGTGGCAGGACTTGGCAGTACAGATCTGATGAAACTGATTGCACCACTAAAGCTGTCCACACAGCCAAAATCATTATCAGTGAAGTCCAATGGCAAAGTACTTGACGGGTTTAACATTAACGACAGGTGTTGTCAAGTGATCTTTGATTCATAAACAGATAAATAAAAAGGTTTCTTCATAGTTTGGTACTCTGATAGAAAAGTCATTGAAAGAGATTCATGTTTGGTCATTTATTTTACTATAAATCAGTTAAAGCAAGTACATTACATAAAACAACGTGTTCAAATCAACTGTTTATGACAAAATAATAATCAAATGATTGAAAACTGGTAATTACCCTCTAGGTTATGCTGGATCAACTTGAGTCCCTCAATTTGTAACTACATCTGGTTGGTGAAGAACATTCAAAACAGCCAAATGTTGGTACATTTCACCTTCTGCTACTGTGGATTCAGTTTTACATTCACAGGACACGGGTGCTAAAAACTAAGCAAACCATGTATCTGACCTGAAAGGTTGACATTCACAGAAACAGTCCCATTATTGGTCCCATCATGTGACTTTCTCTCCCTGCTTACTGCTGATACTCAGGAGGTGTTGTTTATATACCATTTATAGTGTGTTTTTTTAAATTTTCTTTATAATTCGAAATCACTTTTTTACATTCTAATCCACTTTCCTGTTCCAACTTTTTGTTTGTAACTCTTTACCTAAGAGACATGGAGACATTAAACTGCCGTTGTCTCTACAATGTGTGTGACAATAAAAAACAACTTGACACTTGAGTCAGTGTACCTCGGCCAGAGGATCCACAAACACAACTTAGGTAATGGTTAATGAAATGGTTAAATATTTGACACTACAGCTTGACGTACTACACGATCAGAGATTTGACTTCCCCAAATACGATATCGCCTACCGCAGCACATCGGGGACAGTCCTTACCTCTTTTCATCAACTAAATGAATTGCCAGTGTGAATTTGATATTTTAGGATGCATCACAGAATCCACAACAGTCTCATAGACATAAAAAAGAAACTATGAATTGATTGAGCACTGCTATGAGTACTCACTCATACACCAAATGTGTATTATCTACAGCTGAATATAGTCCCAGACAAAAAAACAACACTGCCCAGCTGTTGTAGATCTATATCTTCAGCATGAATCAATGGGCTTGTCGCTTAGAGCCACTTAGAAGCTGTGAAATGCTGCAATACTGAGAGACAACATAATAACACATTGTTTCTTTTGGTCTTTTAATAGAATTTTTAGACAATAACATAAAATAAACATTTATAATTGCCTTATATCATAGGCCCAAGTGCTTATTTTGATAAATGAACTCATCATTGTGAACCTGTAATTACTTCTAAATATTCATTTTATTACAAAGTGGAACAAGTCTCTGATCACTGATGTGATGTGATGTTGAGGTAATTCTGTGAGACTTTGGTGAATGGTGCATTATTGAAATTATTTGCTCTCCTGTGTGCGTTTCTTATTCAGTAGTTAATCATTTCTACCACGCTCTCATCACATGATTGGTCTTGGAGTTCTGGCTGCCGTCAGTGAGGGTTCAGCTGGTGCTCTGCTCCTCTGTCACACGGTTGGAACAGTAGTCCTGAATACCTGGTGAATGAGACAGGAGAGGAGTGTGATGATGACGGTAACGGCCGTTTGATGGACTTGATTAAGAATTCCAAGGAGATGTAAGCAAATATACTGGTTTTATTAGATCTTTGTATGTGTGTGTGTGTGTGTGTGTGTGTTTGTTTCTGCAAACGCCCTGAGTGAATCATCTGTTACACAAACCACATCAGATTCCTCTAACTTTAATCTCATGCTGCAAGTACAGTTATTGAATCTCGATCTCTCCTTCTTCCGCTTTAGCCGACTGCTTCCCATTTGTAAGGCATTCACTTCTTCTTTCATTACATTTAATCAGGAATTGGGACATCAAGTAAACCATCCAGTCATCAAAAATAATAAAAGGGACTTCGCTGGAAGCCGCAAGATGTCTGTGTGCGTATCAAACTTCCCTACCAAGGAATATAACATTATGATGTGAGAGGTGGCAAAACACGAACTGGAGACGCTTGCGTATGTACTCTCAGAATCACTCACTTTGCACGATGCTCTGGTAGACTTTGGCAGCAGGAGAGTCAGGTACTTCGTTGAGGAAAGACTTGCCCTCGTCACAGCTTCGTGCTATCCTCGGGTCTAGGGGTACTTTTCCTAACAGGGGTAGGTTTAGATCTGCGCACATTCGCTCAGCGCCCCCGCTGGTGGGAGGGAAGATCTGTGACGTGTTCTAAAAGAGAGAGGATGAAGAAAATTCGGAGTTATGTTTGCATTTTATAGATTCTATGGACCCTAAATCACAAAGGATTTGAGCTACTGTGCTAGGGCTGGGCGATTCGTCTTTAAAAGGTGCAATATGAAAGCATCTCAGTTCAAAACGTAAAAAATTAACTAACATTACCAACAGTATGTGAAGAAAACAACAGCGTTGCCGTTGTGCTAAAGACGTCTACATGTTGTGCTGCAGAGATATCTTGTGAAGTTAACATGCTAACCAGCTAGCCCTTGTCTCGTAATACCACTTTTTAAGTCAAGAGGCTCAGAAACTCAGACAGAGTCAGCTAATAGGACCGCTAACTGGATTGCCAAATGAGCTAACTAGCCGACAGCAGCTGCAATTTGACGCAGTTAGCAGTTTATACTGGTGATACGCTGCCCCATATTTGCTTGGAGTATAAATTCGACAGGTGGCTATTTATTACATTTTGCACCTTTAAAATATTATCGCAGTAGTTTTAGGCTATTTTGATTTACACAATACATCTCAATATTTGAAATCTCTTCAAAAGCACTTCATGAATGCGAGGACTGGGTGACATAATCAAATATCACAATATTTTTGATAAATAATCATCATTAATGTGGATATAATGACTAAGTGGGTAAAGGCAAGAATTAGAACAAGTAGAACAGTCTGGCAAGTTCAGAAAATCACATCACTTTACTGTAATGCATCCTTCAAAACCAGGAAAAGACAACAATAACGCTATATTAAGATAAAACTATATACAGAATCTAAGACAATATGTAGTCTCATATCAAGATATTGACACAATATTAATATATTGCCCAGCCCCATGGTGTGCTGAACTGAACTATAATGTGTTTCTTCCTGTGGGACGGAGCAGATGGACTTTCCACAGAAAATGTGTTGCAGATGGGTGTGATTAATATCCGCTCAGGAAAACACAGCAAAGATTTGGAAAATCTGCGGGCCCGGTATTGGAAAAACAGTCCTTCCCTGTCACGTCGACCGCACTTCAAATGAATATCATTAAATGAGACAAATCACCAGCATCTAATATATTAAATGTTCAATGGGATGATGGCTGATCCAGAGGCCTCCCATTAGGTATACCATGTTAGAGAACAAATATGGTGAGAGGAAAAACATAACAAGTCTGAAGAAACACACAGAGTTTTGTTGCTGCAGTATGTTTGTTTACACCTGCGTGAGGTTGAGAAATCCTGCACCCTGCATGCTTCCTTTGTGGCTGTTGGGTGAAACTAACCTGAATCAGCTGAGACGCATTCAGACATCTTGATAGTCGTATAGCTTAAAAGGGACGTCTGTCTTATTTCCAATATAATAGATCTAAAAGGCACTTGGCTTGTGGTGCTTGAAAAGCCAAATAATACATGTGAAAGCTCAACATCGGTATCTCTTTCCAGAAAACATTTTCTTGTTAGTCAGACCTTGTTGTGAGCAGTTTCATGTAGGAACCATTTTATTTCTACCAGACTATACTGGTTCTACCATGTCTGTCAACCCTTATAGTTTAATTTGAAACCTCGCTTCCTCTTTGCTGTGGGTGTTTTGTTTGGATGTCTGTCCTGTCTGTCATGTGCTGCAGTAGATAGTTGTCTAATTTTTGACAGATACATGTGAGCTCTCCTTCTTTATATGGTTGCGTCATACAGTTTTAAAAGAGATAATCAGACACAGCGACTGGAATGAAATCTCTACTTTGTCCTGATTGACTGCGTCTGTCTGACCGTCTGTCTACATCACTATGTGTGTGTCTGTGCATCAGTCAGTGACCTTGCACGACGGACAAACAAAGCCACTCATGTTCTCCACCACTCCGATGATCGGCAGCTTGACCTTCTGACAGAACCGGATCTCCTTCCGCACGTCCTGCAGCGATACCTCCTAGAGAGAGAGAAAGAAACAGAAACAGACAGACAGAAAGAAAAAGGGCAAAGAAAGAGAGAAAGGGAGGAAACGAAGACCACGGTGGAAAGAGCGAAAGAGAAAGGATTAGCTCAAATATTTTTTTTTTCTTCGGCTATCACGGTTCCCTTGAGAAAAACAGCCACAAGCTGAGCTGCTTGCACGTGGAAATGTGTTGTTAAGAAAAATAAATTCTTCTCACTCTTCTCATACTTCATTATCGCAAGTTTGGAAACTTGTCTCTTGATATCTAATGGACTGGCTTGTTTACTTGGGTAATTCCCGGCTCATGTGTGGTTAGTTTTGGTTAAGTGAGAGCTGAAGGAATGAGGAAGTGTTTGTACTGCTGTCTGACCTCATAGGTCCCAGTCTAATTTAAGAATCAGGAAGTGTTTACTCTGATTAAGTCTTTCACTAAATACAGTAACAAATGATTTGCTTGCACATAATGATGACACAAACAAGAACACAAGTTCAGTGTGACAAACATCTTACATTTACACTATGTATGTATACATAATATGTCAATGTGTAAATGTGTGTGTCTGTGGGTTGCTATGCCATCAGACTCCTTGGTGCCTCTTTAGTTAGCACACCCACCTCATACTGAAGGTGTGTCCTGTCAACCAAACAATGCAGAAGCCCTCATCAAACCAGGTGTGACAGAATGAGCAGGCAGCTACTAAAGCCTAACAGGACTGTGTTGTGTTTATGTGTCAAAACACACAGTTTATGCCACCTGTAGATTTCACAGAATGTGTACCTGTGTAGAAGAGGACGCTTGCAAGCACACAGGGTGAACTGTTCTGTATTTTATTTAAAGTGTTGCAACCATTTTACTGCTTTTATTGTGTCACGTGTAAACAAATAACTAGTAAACATGATAGATCATAACTTTATATGGTGCTATGACAGCTTGTGTAGGCACACTGAAGCCATTGTGGCTTTTTATAGGTTTGCAATAAGATAGCATCCTCTGTTGGTTGCCATATTGTGGTTGCATTTTGCAAGCAGTTTTTCCTGAATAACTCTGTAAAAAAAGAAAAAAAAAGTGTGAGGGGAACAACAGCAGCTCGGTTATGGCTTAAATGATACACTGGGATTACTTTACTGCCAGTCGTTCTCCAGTGAATGTGTGACTTGCTCAAATATTCTGAAGCGCGCTCTGTTTTATGTTTTATCTCTCTCTTTCTTTGCTTTTAAGTTTTGTTTTGTTTTATATGTGCTTTGCTAAATGTACAGTATTGTTGTTCCATTTAAATGTATTTCATGTGTCTATTGTAGCTGTCAGTACACCTGCCTAGGGACTGCAGTTGGAAATTAGCCGGGATGGCTAAACTGGAACACTTACAGAGATGTAATTATTGTGCAATGTCCCTGTCACTCTACCCTGTATAAATAAATAACGTATAAATAATTAAATAAAATGTGCCTTCAATGTCTGAAATAGGACATTGATGTCATGTGTACTGTATCTGCAACACATTCATCATTTCCAAATGTAATAATATCATAATCACGGATCATCATCATCACTGTCATCATAGTCACATAATCAGGTTGTATTTAAGTTTTCCGAATGAAATCACTGTACTACATTTATCTTAACCATTGTGATACCAGGAGCTGTCTTGTCTGTGTGAATGTTTTAGTCTTGTCCTGTTTATTTTGTAATGTAATGTGTTATTATGTAAGTTGTTATATTGTATGTTTTTGTTCGGTGTTACATGTGACATTGTCACAAATGTAAAGCTTGTTGTGGACCCCTGGAAGAATAGCTGCTGCAATACGGTCACTAATGTGGATCCTAATGAACTAAAGTTATCCCTATAATATTAACAAATGGTAATTCTAATGTGTCTCTCAATCTCCCACATGTGCCCACACTTCACAGAATTACTTTTAAATACCCTCAACAATGAATGGGTGACTTACTAAATTTAGCTATGGGTCAAATGTGCAGGTGGAGAGACGACTGGTGACAGTCACCAGACTGAAGGGGTTTTCCAGGAAATATAAAACGACATCTCACCAACACTTAGAACTACTCTCTTCTTCTATCGTTGTTTTTCTCACGACAGAAGTTATTTTTTAGGGACATAACAACAACGCTTATTTCGTCTGATAAAAAGAGCGTTGTCAGTGAGCTGCAAATAATGTGTCACAAAGAGGCAGATATACCAATATCCACATGGAGAGTAGTGCTAAGATCTTGCAAGGCAGTTGTAGTGATGTTATGTTATGAGTAACAAATAATGATTCCTGCTTTTAGCCCACGAGCATCTCTCATTTTTTGTCCGTTAATATCGTTGTGGCTTTTGGTGTCACTCTCGCTATCATTATTACTGTCTGGAGTTACATAAAAACCACCACTGAACGAACAACTCCAGGTGGTTGGTTAGAAGTCATTCTGGGAAATGTAGTTAAAATACCACGTGAAGTACAAGCAGTCAAATAGGATGGAGAGATAGTAGGCGCAGACGGAATCCCCCTTTACAGTTGCTGTAAATGCTTTTAATGTTACTTACTGCAGTAACTGTCACAGGTTTTATGTCTGAGTGTGAGTGTGAGTGTCAGTGGGACTGTGAGTGTGAGTGTGTGTGTGAGTGCTACCTGTGGTGTGGTGATGATAACGGCCCCGTCAACGTGGGTGGAGCTTAGGTATTGGACAATTGACAGGTGTTCATCAGAGGTGCCAGGGGGTGTGTCAACAATGAGGTAATCCAGATCCCCCCAATCAACATCCCTCAAAAACTGCTTGATCATCCCTGGTAGAAGAACAACACATAGGTAATATAGTGGGAAGACATTTAGAAAAAGTGAAACACATTTCTAAGCACACACAAAAATCAAATACCATTCTTCTTGGGGCCTCTCCAGATCACAGCATCATCGGGGCTGCTGAGCAGGAAGCCAATAGACATGACCGCCAGATTTTCCTCCACATACTGCAACATACACAGACGGATGCTTATGCATTCATGATATATGCAATATCTTAAAGGAATAAAACATTTAGCTTGAAAAACTTGAAATGACTCACCACAGGAGACCAGCCTGAGCCACTCTGGTGAACCTGTGCATATGAGGACAGATTGAGGAATCATTTATCATTTTACAGCACAGGGTTTCACAATGACAAGAAAGTTACAAGCCCCTTCAAGCTACTCACACATAAAACAAATATATACATATTTCACTGAGGAATAGAATAAAACAAAAACAAAACAGTAAGGGCTGAAAAAATAATTGAAATATCATGGAAACCTCAAAATAGCCAAGTGAAATATCCAAATCGCAGGAGCTGAATGTATTTGATAAAGGCAAAATGTGTCACAATATACAGTTATAACAGCAGCATTGTGGTGCTTCAGGGACGGGGATGCTTGTTTGGTGCAGACCCATCATCATTAAAAAATATTTCTTCAGTGAAAATATAATGGAAAATTATTATTCCCACTTAAATTGTGACTCATTGTGACATCAAAGTCAAAATCATCACACTTATTTATATACATATATGCTTATAAGCATCTGCTTTATGTAGACAAAACAACCACATCCGCATGAAGAGAATGAATGAATGAATGAATTATGTCATGGAAAAATCCTAACGATGAGTAATTTATTTGGGAAGAATCTAACAAAGTGTATCACTGTTAACATTTCTGCCCTCAACTCACCTGTTCACCCTCTAAGCCCATGATCCTCGGAATGGATGGACCACAGATATCTACATCCAGCAGGGCGACCTATAAACACACAGAGAAAGCAGAACTATTCTTATGTTTGACTCAGTTTTGTAATCCTGCATTTCTCAAGAGCCACACTGAGAATATCTAGGCTCTGTGTGCTAAAATGTGAGACTTCATTCTGGCTGGAAGCTTGAACAAAGTGACCTGAAGGCTGGAGAGATAAAACTGGACACCAAAGGGAGGAGGAGGAGGAGGACGGCTAACAAGAGCTGTATCCACGTTGGTTGTACTACAGCCCTTTACGTATGCAGCCGGACAAGGTTTTGGCAAAGGCAGACACACTGCAAGGTGCTCAGAGTTGTTGATATGTGGAGGCACATAAAGAGGAACTACGAAAGCTGGATCACAGCCTAACAGCAGCTATACTGGGTGTATGATCTCAGCTTTAGTTGTCTGAACTGTATGACCTTAAACCTCTGTTAAACTGCAGTGACCTCTAGTGGTGTTTAGATGATCACTACAGGGCACAATGACTGGGATTAGATAAAACCTCAGTATAGCCTTAATTGTTTTTATTTCTGTTTTATAATACCTCCTTCGTGCCATCACTTGCAAGGGCGTGGGCCAGGTGAGCGCTGAAGGTACTCTTCCCTACTCCTCCTTTCCCAGACAGCACGAGGATCTTGTGTTTGACCGTCGACAGCTTCTCTCCGATCTCTGCTATGGCTGCAGATGAGACACGAGGAGGAGATGAAGGATGCAGCAGCACAAGACACTCAAATGAGACAAAACAAGCGTCCACTGAAATATCGGTTTAAAACTACTAATTTTACTTGTTAAATTTATTTCACCTTGAACTGTCCAGCTTTACTGTATAGAGTACATATAATGATCATACTATCAAGTGTGTTGACAGTCTTACCAGGGTCGGGGGCCCTGGCAGCCCCAGAAGCACATATTTTCTGGTTGGGACAGCCCTGACATGACGAGGTCTTCCCTGCTAGCTCACTTGTTGTGCCCGGGCAGTCTGAGAGGATAAAACAGAGATCAGTTGTAAGTGTCTACTTTGTCAGATCATCTAATACTGATCAGAAACGGATACACGTCAAGCTGAATTTTGGGGAAATGTGTATAAAATTAGAGCAGCTACGATTAATTAGACTTAGACTTAGACTTAGACTTCACTTTATTGATCCCGTTGGGATGACTCCCTCAGGGAAATTGAATTTCCAGCAGCATACAGTTCACGAGAAAATAAACTCTTAGCAAAAAATAGAAAATAAAGATAGGAATAGAACAAAATACAATACAATAGAATACAATAAAAATAGATTAAAATAAAATAAGATAGAATAGGATAAATAAAATAAAATAAAATAAATGTAAATGTAGAGGACTGTATATTTGTTATTGTACAGAAATTATTGCACGAAAGTGAGAGTGTCCAGGTATGTATGTGAATAAATAGATAAATAGATAAATAAGTTATTGCACAGTGAAATCACAGTATTGCAGTATTGCCGGTTATCTATTTCCTCCTCCCCCCAAGTGAGGAGTTGTACAGCCTGATGGCATGAGGGACAAAGGAGTTCTTAAGTCTGTTGGTCCTACACTTGGGAAGGAGCAGTCTTTCACTGAACAGGCTCCGCTGGTCGCTGATGACGGTGTGCAGAGGGTGGCTGGTATTGTCTATAATATCCAGCAGTTTTTCCAGTGTCCTCCTCTCTGCCACCGTCACCAGAGGGTCGAGCTTCATGCCGACCACAGGGCTGGCCCGCCTGATCAGTTAATAGATTAGTTGTCAACTATTCAACTCATCACTAACTATGTTGATAGTGAATAAATTACTTTGCTGAATGTGGTTAAATGTCTGGTTTCTTTACTCCTGTATGACAGTAAATTGAATGTCGTTGGGTTCTGGACTAAACAAGACATTTGAGGACATCATCTTTGGCCCCCAGGAACTGCTGATTGAAATCTTACATCATCTTGTCATCATTTGACACTTTAGAACAAAAATTCAATCGATTTGTTGAGAAAATAATCAACAGACTTATCCACAATGAAACTATTTGTTCGTAGCAGTCCTATATAACATATTACAGAAAGGTAACAAAAACAAAAACCCAAGTCTCGGGTCATTGCTGTCATTCCCACACTGAATCTTAACTGTGTCACAATGACTCAGCAACATTTAATGGATTCGCGTTAATGTGGCGGCTCTTCACACAAGTAACAATATATTCAGTACTGTTTATTTTTTTTTAGCTTTTCGTGTATTTATTACATCTTGTTTAGCTTCTGCAACTTCTGCATTGGCATGAATCTGCTGACGTTTATCTAATGGCTCTGAGAAAACACTTTAATAACTGCGTCACAGAACTTCACACTCGAACGAGCCTTTAATTCGGTCTAAAAGCTGCGACATCACCAGTACAGAAGAGCATTTCATGTTTTAGCTAGCTGATAACCTGCCTGGTCATAAAAACCCCTGAAAACAAAACAAACAGGAACATCGCAGGTAGCAGCTAACAGTAACAGCCGTTTGTTTAAAACCCACCAACACCTCACAGCACAGACAACATTACAAAACACCAAATCGCAAATCAAACTATGTTGTCTTTCGGGTCAAAATCACCAAAATAATACATTTAAAATCTCACGTTCTGGAGCGTTATCTGGTACGTCTGACATCTTTGCGTCCTCCCGTGAAAGTCGTCCCCCTTCGAAGGTTCCGGGTGCGCACAAGTTGACACTGGGATAGACGGATACAGAATGTGTTCAGAATACATGATTCGGGTGTTTTATCTGGCGCCATATTCAATTGAATTCAATAAAAATGTCCAAATTTATACTTAATTCAGTCAGTTTTCCTTCCCTTTTCTTTCTTTTCTTCAATCAAAAGTAGAAAAAGTGCAAATAAGAAAACTGAATACACACAAATATTTAATAATAATAAATGGAGTTGTTGGGTTTATTTTTCTTATTGGCATGACGCCATAGCCTAATATTTAAAGGAAAAAGGTGACATAATATCACAACTAAATTTGTTGTATTCTCTGACATTAGCCGTAGAGCTTCTACCATCCTCCCACCTCAGTGCCACAGGTCAAAAATACTTTTCGTAAGAGACCTTACACCCAAATGCAAACATGACAAATGTTTGTAATATTGCTAGATGTACATGTCTGGCGTAAAACATGGTTTCTATTAACTAGTTGGTAGTTACCTTGGTAATTAGTTACCAATAATGAGTGAAATTTCTAGTTGCATGTTCAAAGCACAAAAATCCATCGTCCTGTTCCTGACAGTTATTAGCTAAGTGTAGCCTGTTGCATTTTATTTGCAAAAAAACAGATAACTCTACAATACTTCTCTCGGGGTCAAACAATGCCATGCAGTGGTTATTAGCTTCTTTTAATGGCAGCATTTAACTCCCTTTAACATGAAGAAAGTAGGTACAGTGCTGAAAATTGCAGTTAAAACAGTACACTAATTGACATTATTAAACATTCACAAGGAAGCCCCCCAGCCAGAATACAAAACATCCTAATATGAACATGCTTATTTAAAGAGCTGCCAGAGTGGTGTGCCATTCAATTCTTCACAACTGTTTTGGGAACTGTACTAAGCTAAAAAACAAACAAAAAAAAAAAAAAATGACAGTAGTCCATTCAGAATTTAGTGCTACTCAGTATCCAGCATTAACTCAGCATCCAGTGTATCTCAGTATTTTGTCTAACACAGTTATGTTGCAATGACTTTGACTAGAATTAGCGGGAAGTTCATTTGTTGTCTTACAGTAAAACTACAGTGATTATTACATGAAGCTCAGGGTGATTAAGTGTGTCCAGTAGGGAGTGCTGTTGACTGAGCTACACCCAGCCAGCAAAAGTGACAGTAGACACACAAACAGCGACTTACACTAACCTTAACCATAACCACTAGTTGCTGATCCCTAACCTTAATGTAACCCTAACCCCAACCCTAACCACTGACCCACAAACCGGCCAATTGAGAACAGTTTTTGTCCCCATTTGGATAAGCTGTCCCCAATAAATGGGTCTTTAGTCTGAAATGTGTCACTCAGTCCCAGCAATGCACGTTCTTTTAACAGCAGGCTATGCTGACACACAGTATGTTGTAATCAAACGCAATTTTATAGCTCCACTGTTTGGAGGTTTAACATCGATAACATTTCCATGTTAACGTGACATTTGAGTACATAACACATAACAAAGGTGAGCAGTTTAGTGAGTCACCGGGGGCCTTAAAGTTCAGTGGGTGGTAATATCCTCAGGAAGCATCAACAATGCCGTTTATATGAGTAACTTTTTACAGTGTAAATGCTCTCTATATATTCAACACTTACTGTAACTTGGCATGATGCTTTTATAATCATGCTACACACAACACTTGAACATTTTATGACTCTGGGAGTTTACAAGACAGGTGTGTGTGAGTGTGTGTGTGCTGATTATATTGTCATGTGGTTCTTTTGTAGTCGCTTTTTTTTCTCCAAACACATTCAAACTTTATGACCAAGTGGTTTTACTGGCTCACTGGAATAATAGGTAAAAGGTAATTGGTTGATGGAATATCAAGTGAGAGGGTGAAGTGTTTAGTGTGCATGTATGTGCATGTGTGTGTGTGAGTGTGTGTGCCCTACCCACCCCCAATTGTTTGCCCTGTCGAGAGTGCGTAATGTGATATTTTCTTTGTGATGGCCCATCCGTCACTGACAAACTTATTCACACAAGCCATTGAAGAGCTTTATTCACTGCTCACCACTCTTTCACATGCATGGTAGGTTGTCAACCAAAAGCTGGCCACAACACAGTGTATTAAAATTAGATTGAGATGTCTTTCCAACACAACAAGTAAGACTGCGTAGTGGAGGATGAATATAGTCATCAACATATGGGATTTCAAAGACTGTAAATGACATCAAGCACAAGAGGAGTAAATACTGGGTAAAATTTACATCTGTATTTTTCCATAAAATGTCAAAGACACTGAGACAGACACATACAAAGGACCAAGGAGGGGCAGCACAGAGAGGGAGAGCAAAGACACGGGTGTCATTAGGTGTGTAAATTATCCCTCGAGGCTACATGAAAGTCTAAGCGGAGACAAACAACAGCGCAGCAGGAGACTTGAGTTCGGAAGAGTAGTTTGTGAAATGGCTTTAATGTCCTACTCCTCCCGTTTGCTATTCCTCCAGTGCCTCTCCACACCCTTTAATGGAAGAGCTAAAAAGTTTGAGTTAGCCCTTTGAATGGAGAGAGGAGACACTCAGGGCAGACATTATCCAGTTTACAATGCTCTGCTGAAATCTCCAGACAGAGAAGACAAACTATACATCACTTATTGGACAGTTTTATCCATATGAGATCATGCAGTTTTGGACTGGGTGAGCATAGCATAGAAAGTACTGTTGTGGCTATGAGTACCTACAGTATGTGTACATAAAGTACACATATATATTAGGTATGTACTGCATATTTGTACAGGAAGAAAATAAATAATTCAATAACCAAAACTATGACAACAAAGAGCTAGCATGTGTTTGAAATGTGACGATCCTGTAAACACATGAAAAGCCTGCAGGGAGAACATCAGTGTTGACGCTGAACAAACCAGAAAACAGAAGTTTACATTTTGGGAAATGTACTTGTTTGCATTGCAGTGAAGAGTTACAAAATTTACCTCTGGGTACTAATAAAGTAACTTGAACTTGAACTTGAGATAAGATCAATATCATCCTGGCCCGTGGCGGAGTCAGGATGTTTGAAGGGCAGGGGCGAAAAAAATTAAATAAAAAGGGCACCAGCGCACAGAAAGTCGTGATATATTTATAGTGAAGAGATGGTACTTCAACATACTTTCTCCACTAGAAGCCAGAGAGGGCACTAGAGGGCACTTTATCATGTTTTATCGACCAGAAGGGCATCCAATGTCCAACTATGTCCTAACATGCTATATTTAGCAGATATGTTACCATGTTGAGTATCTTAGTTTAGTATGTTAGCATGCTAACATTAGCTTATATCATATACACTTATTGTGATTACTCATCACAAAGTACAGCAACTTATTAGACGTACTTTTGACCTGATGATGGCGCCAGATGGGATGTGAAGGACTCATCGTGGTGATTTCTACTACTACCATCCATCCATTCAGTTGAGTATTTTAGCCAAAGTGATCGACTGAGTGACCGAGAAACAGTGCTGCTAGCATGACAATTAAGTATGTAAGTGAATACATTTGTGAGTGTGTGCTCTAAAACCAGAGGTTTACGCCCATTAGGTTTAACTGAAGTTGTGAGTTTTGTGTAAGTACATGTGGTTCATTTGAGCAGTTGACTAGATAGTCCCTCATGAAGTCAGACACATTCTGTCCATTCAGCAAGTGGTCCACACACACACACACACACACACACACACACACACACACACACACACACACACACACACACACACACACACACACACACACACACACAACACACACACACACACGCACACCCTAATAGACTCAGGTCAGATTGTGGTCATAGAGTTACTCAGCACAAAAGTTAAGCCTTGGCTGCACAAGCAGTCATCACACCGGGAACAATGCCGCACATGTACACACACACACACACACACACACACACACACACACACACACACACACACACACACACACACACACACACCTCTCTCTGTTAATCCTTATAGAAAAAGTGTGAGTTATGTTAAGGCTGGTTTGTGTGTGTGTGTGTGTGTGAGAGAGAGAGAGAGAGAGAGATTGTGTGTGTTTGGGAGTGTGGCATGGCAGAGATGTCACACAACTGAAGAGGAAAGAGGAAGTGAGTCGTTTATGGAAAAAAGATGGGTGTGATCTGGACACGCTGCTGCTAACAAACTTCATGTGAAAAATAATCAAGTGTAGAGGAAACAGAGTGTCTGTGAACTTAATTTCATTATATAAATATCTTTAAAACAAATGCAAAGTGTTCACTGCTTGTCATTCTCTTGTTCATTGCAAACTTTCACTAAATATTTAGTAACCCTGGTACCCCCATGTTCAAAAAAACTATCCAAAAGCGCCCTCTTGGATGCCCTGTGGTCGATAAAACATGATAAAGTTCCCTCTGTGGTGACCTTCCATTGAACAAAACGTGGTGAAGTGTTGTCCCTTCACAATATGTATCACGACTTTCTGCGCGCTGGTGTCCACCGCATACAGCTGGTGCCCTTTTTATTTTTTTCGCCCCTGCCCCTCAAACATCCTCAGTCTGACACTGTCTACGGCTACGTTCAGACTCAAAATCGCCCTCTGGGAAAGCAATACAAATAGCCTGCTTTTGTATGTGTGCGTAGCCTTCAAGGTAAAGTAACTTGAATGTGCGGTTAGACACATTTGCACTGTAGTAAAATTGGAAGTTGACACAGAGTCACTTTTTTTGGACACAAAACCTGTATTTTTTTTGGGACAGCCCTACTGAGAGGAAAATGACAGTATCAGCTCAAAAGTGTCATTTGTTTACATTGAAGGGATTAAGACCTGTAGCGGAGAAAATGAAAAAGTCAGGTGATTTTAATACAGAGCCACAAATTTGGGGTGGATGGTCAAGACAGCAAAATGTTGGACTTTAACATGAGAGACCCTGTTTGCTTCTGGTTTCCTACAAAGAGTCAATGACCTCAACCAAACATTCTTAAACCTTAACCATGTTGTTATTGTAACCCTGATGATGATGCGAACCAAGATCTTTACCTGGCCTTTACCAAGTTGTTTTTGAAGTGTTCTTATTAAAATGAATGAGAGAGTCGTGGTGGCCTGGTGTTAGAGACGTTGCCCCACAAAGACAGAATGTCACAGATTCAGTTATTTTAAAAAGCACTTCTCTGTGGTTTGTGTTCCTCCTCCATCTTTCTCATCCTCCTCTCTCCTCCCTCTCTAATGAAATTCTCAGCTGCTGCAGTCATGCGGGGTCATCCCCTCGGAGACTATTTTAGCTATTTTAACTGCACCTTGTTGGCCGACCAAATAACGTGTGCTTTGTGAGCCTTTGACGTTAAATTTGAATAAACCAAAAGCAGTTCCACCTGTTTTGAGAGTGATCTCATCACTGAAAAAGAAATATTTCTTACACAGGCCACATCTCTCGAAAATGCAAAGTGATGATGACCACACGCATTAAACTCGGGCTATGCAAAATCATTACTCACTATTACAAGGAATATGTTGTGTACGTGCACGTACACGCATTTGTGTTGCATGTGGATGCACATGCACATCTCTATTAGTCACCCACACAGATCATACTTAAAATTGTTTTGTTCTGTGCTCATTTTTCAGAGAAAACAGTTATAAATGTCTGGAGATGAAATGTCATATATCAGGTACTCAGATGAAAGGTTGGGGCACACTCATAGTATCACAGATAATAAAATGCTAAGAAAACAAATAGGATTAATGTCATTTTTTCGCCTCAAGAACACTTGATCTTCATTCTTTTGAGTTTTGGGAAAAATATGCTTTTTTGCTTTCTTGCCAAGAGTGAGATGAGAAGATTGATACCACAATCATGTCTGTGGGGTAAATAGGAAATTAAAGCCAGCAGCTGGTTAGCTTATTGTCTATAATCTACAGTATGTGTGCCAAGAAGTAGGACATAATTCCCTGTAAAATCACAATGTGTGTTTTTTACACTATGGATAAAAAAAGTCAAAACATAATAATTTAAACTGCAAGCAGTGATGAAAGTGAGCATTAAATTCAAAATGGCTGACTTCCTGTTGGGTTTGGGTCATGGCACCTAGAGACTTTTTTGTAGTTCTAGGTGGGCTAGCAAGCCATTTTGTTGCTCCCATGGCCCAAAACCATAAAATACTTAAATTTCCACCAGGTTTGAATTTTGTGCAATGTTATAGGTTCAAAAGGTTCTTTATCAGGACCTAATTATTGAGTTTTAGATGTGCTAGTAGGTGGATTTTTTTATTGTTGGACAGAGTCATGCTTCTTATCTGACTCTGGGAAAGAAAGTTTTTAAGCATATCTGACAAAATGTTGAACAATTTATTCAACATGGAGAGTGAAAAAGGCATGGTCCCTCACTGGCTTCCCACACACTCAAATCCCACGCACCAGTCTGCTGGGACACCTTTCGTAGGTGAGAAGAAGCTGTAGCTTAATTAATTAATTTTGAACCTAGCCTTGTAAGTAAAATGGAATATATGGAGTATGCACTGGTATTTACGATGTTGTGCAATATAGTTGAGCAATAAATGGCATGCTTTGCAGCCCAAGTGGAAGAGGAATTTCAGATACTTCTTACTAGTTATTCTGGTCAGGCTGGAGCCAAAGGAATCCCAGACATCAAGTCTTCATGCCTCCATCCCCCAGCCTCCATCTCACCAGCCCGCAACCCGAACCCCTGATCACATACACCACCCAGCTCAGACAAAACTTATCAAACATTTCCCCCTTTTCCCCCCAAACAACTAAACTCAAACATGGCAACTCAGCCTCAGAGTGGACTTTTTTGGGCAGCACTCTATTTGATGTTGTTCTAAAGCAGAAGATAGTGTTGTGTGTGTGTGTGTGTGTGTGTGTGAATATGAGATGGCTGTGTGTTGATGGTACCCTTACTTGACCTTTTGAATTGCCAGAACCTTCACACTTCAAACAGCCTCCATCACAATGCTGAAGGCATGGAGGCTTGCCTACATGTGAGCAAACACACACACACACGGTCGGAAGAGGTCAGAGGTCAGCGGAGCGGAGCGGCGATGTGTTGGCTGACGGGGAGGCCGGGTGGTGTCTCCTGCTCCCCCTCAGCTGTCCTGACTAGCTGCCTGAACAGAATAACCCCAGAATAACCATTGTTATCTCTCTGTCTGGGTTCATTCTGTGTTTGTGTATCTGAATCCTACAGTTGGGGGGACAGTTGAGATGACCATGAAAATATCTTTGTTCCAAGGAAGGGAGGCCAGTCGCGTGTGTGTCCTTGTGTGCGTGACTGTTTATGTTAAGGAAGGAAGATTAGCTCAGCTAGTGGCCTATTTCTGGTGACACCGGGTTAGACAGAAGTGTTTCCCTCTGCATTTGCGCGCACACACACATACAGGGAAATTTTAAACTTCTAAGACAGGATAGAAAGCTACACTGTATTTCCTACCATAGAAAGGAGAAAACATCTGCTGTATGTGTTTGAGCAGTAAGTCTGACGAAGAGAAATACACACAGTCACAATCAGAAGCTGTTTGTTGCAGCACAGTTAAGATATTCAATCTGAATTTTGGTAAATACTTTATATTAATGAAAATGCATCATTTTTTGTATTTAAAAAAAATGTATTACATCATTTCATTACTTTTATAATTTTTATATTTTTAATGATTTACATAACCTTTCATATAAGGTTGCACAGATTTCAGGGATATGTAGCATTTGAAGATAAGGAAACATATCAGTACAGGTATTGGCAGACCATTAAGGCTTAAAACATAGTTTTGTGTTTTGTTACATAAGAATAGTACGGTGGCCGACAAGGGCAAACGTGCAGCAACGGCCAAACGCTGCAAATACATAAATCAAAAAGATTAACAGATTTACGTAGGCCTAACACTAGCTGATTGTACGTTTTCTGTTTGTTTTTTAATTAAACATTATTAATTTATAATAGTTCCAGGTCGGGAGGTCGGGACCCCCTAGCGGCCTGGTGCTTTTCCGTTGTGTGGACACTTCCGTTGTGTTGACACTTCCGTTGTGTTGACTCAATATGCAGCATTTCTCTATTGCATGTGTTTTGGGGGTTTGTGTCGTTTTGGTTTTGCATCATTTCTGTATTTGCAGCATTTTGTTGTTGCATTTGTTTTGTGTGTTTGTGTGTCTTTGGTTCTGCATCGTTTCCTTCTTTGCAGCATTTTTCCGTTGCAGCATTTTGTTGTTGCATGTGTTTTATGTGTCTTTGGTTCTGCATCGTTATGTATTTGCAGCGTTTGGCTGTGTCGGCCACCGTAGAATAGACCATATTTAGGAAGTGTTAAATTATTAAAGGAGAATGACTTGTATCTTGTGGTACTTGTGGCAAGGTCCATACTAAGTAAAGCATAATAAGATCAGCATTCATGTACAAGAACTTTATTATTCACCATCACAAAGCAGTCATTAGTGGTAGAAGACATTGTGCTGATGTGACTCAACACTGTATGTGTATGTATGAGGAAATCTCATATTCAAATCAGTGAAATGCAAAAGATGAACAGCTAAACTGGGCACATGAGTGTCGGTCTGTAAGGGGTCTATTAAAAACCTTTCGATAAAAGGAAATGTCATATGGTGACTAACCCTAATCACCAACTGTTTGGTTTGGTTTGGTTTAGACTCATAAGGTGATTAAGTTAGCAGCGTATAAATGAGTGTTGCTGAGGCAGGATCTGTGCATGTGTTTTTTGTAGGTGTGTCTGTCCATCAGCTGACAGAGAAAGTGCTGATAAACCCTAATGACTGTGTAAATTACAGATTGTTAATGGCTGCTTCTTATCAGTGCAATACTTGCGCCAGTACTCATTTCCTTGTTGACTTGTTGGGTTTGGGTGGCTGTGCCCTCGTTTATAGGTTTTTATACATGTGTGTGTTTTCAAGGGACAAACTCTGATATTGCCGAGCTCTTGACCTAAATCTTACAGTCACTCCTAGTTTCTCTTCTGCCATCCTCTTCCAATGTTCGGTTTAATTCCAACTTGCTTCTGTTGGCTCTCTGTCCCGCATTGTGTCATGTGGCCGGGTGCTTAAGCAAATTAATGAAAATCTGGGGATGCAAATGTAATGGAAAGTAGCGTGTGTTTGTGTGGGTGTCATCTTTTATCTCTGCCAGATCTTGTCTGTTTAGGCATGTACACACACACATACAGCTGGGGGTGAAGAGGGAAGCAGGAAGAGTAGGCAAAAGTGACGGGAGTTTCTTTTTGTTTGCTTGTTGTAACTTTGTGTCCCCCCCCCCGGCTTTTGATGCAAACAGAAGTTATTTACCTAGTTAAATAAGACAATTCAATTTTCTTTCTTTTTGTTTGTCTTAAACTACTTCCACTGTACACACAGCATTTTTAAGGCATGCCTTCCTCTTTTCATTTTGGTAAACAATCCACATCTAGACAGTAGTTTTCTTTTATGTATTTTTATGGATCCCACTGGATTTCTAGCAGGACCTGCCCCGCTCTGTTCCTGATTGGCTTGCGTCTATCGTTTTCATATGACGAATGCCTCTGTGGCTTCATGGTCCTGGCACTCTATGCTACGTGCTAAATGCATTCAATTTTGCATTTTGCATTCAAAAGTTGATATATATTAAAAAGTGTCTTGCTTGGCATGAGAACACTCTTGTATAACTCTGCCGTAGTATTTATAACCCTCCATAAAAAACGGCATCAATAGAAGAAAAAGTTGTTTTAGAATTTGTGAGTAGAAAACATTTAGAAAAATGTCCAGAATAATGTAGCTTTTCACTTTTATCTGCAGCAATATGAACGCCGTCTGAACTTCTCCCTCCTGCTAACAGAAGAGAGGAAGGGAGGGAGGAGAGAGATGAAGAAAACAGTTTGTCTGCCAGCATTGTTCCACAATCACATCTCTCCCACTTGGTCACTATCTCTAATTCATTCTTTCTGTATAATTTTCTGAATATTTTTTCCTCCTCAATAATATTGCTTCTATCCTCCGCTATCTTCTATCTCGTGTCTTTGTGTAGTTTTGTTCCTGTGCTGTTCAATGTGCCTCCTGCTGATTGTCCACAGTGGAAGGCCTCCACAGAGCGAGTGTGGACACACACACTCACAAACACACACACACACATGCATGCTGTGAGAAACAGGAACAGGGGAGGCGGGGGGTGCTTCCTGTCTGGTTGTAGATCTGTGTGTGTGTGTGTGTGTTTGTGTGTGTATCTGGCATGTATCCAGGTGGTAGAAGTGCTGTGGAAGGAAGGACGGCGGGGAGATTTGAGTTTTAATGGTCACACAGGAGGCACTACTGTACATGAAAGAAGCTTGCATACAGCAGAAGGCAACAGCAGGGGACACCAGTCACTGCTGGCATGAAGTTTCATCAGATACATTTCTTGAGATACAAGGAATTTTGTGTTAAGCGCAAAAAAAATAGATATAAAATATATTTTTACATGATATTTCACCTTCTGTTTATATGACATGTCGGATGTAATACTGCCCACTGCAGGAGGAGCTGTAAACTGTCACAGTTATGCAGGACGCATGAATGAATAGTGAGAGTGGTCCCTGTTTGTGCCTCTCATGTATTAACATTACATTCGAGTCACAGACCGCTGCATCAGATTTAATGAAAAATAAATACCAGCTGGTATTTGAAAACTGAACTGTTCACCGTATTCTCAAAGATTCTTCCAACCATTTGGATTTTGAGACATTTCAACAGATTTTAAAGCTGTTTCTGTTATTGTCTTATTTAAATCAGGGTCTTGAACACTTTGCCCACTGATTATAATGTTTGATGTGTGCATGTAGATCTGCAGCCTCTGGGCCTCCTCCACTTTTTCTTATGCAATACTCCTGACATCTGGGTCATACACTGTAGAAAGGGAAAACATGTCTCAAACACTGTGTTTCACAATGTGGGCTGGGTCTGTCTTGCTTCTGGAAATAATTCGACAAATAATAGTTGTTTTTTTATATCGGCATTGACTCCACCATCAAACCCATGGACATATACATGTAAAATAATACATGGCCGGCAATACATAAAAGAGATGTGATGTACTGGCAAACTACACTTTTTTTTTAGTTTTGGATGGGATTGTGTTAAGAGAACAGCTCCCACTCCTCTTCTGGTAAAACCTCTGATTTTGTTTTGATGAAAGATTCCAGAGATAAAGATGTGGGTTAATACAGAATCATCTCTCAAGGAATCTTAAAGGTAAAAGCTACACAGAATATCACGAGGCAGCAACAATATCTATCTGCCTCAGGTGGGATACGAATGAAAAAGCCTTATGTGTCCACCTTATTGTTTCCACCTATAGGTCTACGACAATAGCAGGCAACTGATATGTGCCTACAGTGACATACCGTGTGAGTGGGTCTTGAATGTTTGCAGTGTGTTTACCTGTCTGTTTGGTGGACACCTGACACCTGCCAGAGAGGTCAAACCTGTTCCCACCACTCCTGTCCATGTGTGTGTTTGTGTGTGAAAGTGTGTTTGGGTGAGAGTAGTCGTAGGTGGGGTCAGTAGCCCGAGGAGCAGAGGTTGATAGGATTGCTTTGTTGTTTAAACAGGCTCTAGCTGTGGGAGTACGTGTATGTGTGCAATGTTTAAATGTTCAACAGCAGCCTGACACTCAGGTGATGGACAGAATAAATGTTTGGGTGTGTGTTAGTGTGTGTTTGTGTGTGTGTGTGTGTGTGTGTGAATGCTTCTCGATGTCTATATGCAAAGAATCCAACAAGGAAAAACCAGAAAGCAAATGGGAGAGAGAATCCATTGTTTTAAGTCTTACAATGCGTCATACTGATTCCATCCATTCCTTTCCTGCCTGCACAACACGTTATATGTGTGCGACCCTGTGTGTGTGTATATGTTATGTCATGTGTATGAGTATGTGCGCACTGCACGTGTACAAACGTGAACGTGTGCAAACATTTTTAAGAAGAGTTTTTGGTCTAATGAGAATTTTTGTCCGTGGTAACCTGCTCTTCTTACACAGCTACACGAGTGGGCGACCTGAGGCTTTTTAAGAGAATCCTAATAAATGTCGTGCCTGCAGAACAAGTGTACAAGGAGGGGTCGAGCAGTATCATAGTAGTTTTAAAGCCTCTAACATGAATCTGTAGATCTCGGTCTGTTTGAATCTAACATTGGAGCTGAATTATGAAAACTTATTTTAACTTATATTGCCGGTCAGTGTCTAAGTATCCTTTTTTAGGTTCCTTTTTAATTAGAGTCTAACGGAAATTTGAATTCTCCTCATATTGTGTCAGGAAATATAAATGATACTACAGCTGTTGTGCACATTTTTCCACTTTTCAAAAAAGATCAAAAGATACATAACAAACATTGGGACATATTTGTGGAAACAGTGTCCACGCCTCATGCCTCAGGGTCTGTGTGTCCTAGAGTAGCAGCTCAGGTCAGTTTTGCAAGAAGAAGTCCCGTCCATGGTGTGCTACTCACTGGACCATGTCATAGACCTTTTTAATAAGCACACTTAAATAAAACTAGACAGTGAAAGATGGCGGCCACTGAGTCTAATGAGTGTTGCTCGCCTGGCGCATATGCCAAAAAAAAGTTATCTCGCTTCTGGGATTACTTCCTGGTTATGTGGCCGACTGAATATACGCTGTAGAGTTTCTCCCGCTGGCCCCGCGCGCTAGTTCCTGCTCGGCCCATAGACTTTACACTGTGATGATGTCACAGATTTTTTAAATTGCTTTTCTCAGCTTAAGGAAAATTGTATGAGCAAAAAACCTCCACTGATCAAAAATTCATATGATAAAGAGTCACGATAAAGCATGTGTGCAGTTCGTGGTGTCCTGTCCATGACCCATGACCCATCAATGTCTCAGAAAGTTAGCTTAGCTTGTTAACATTGGCACTGAGCCAGTGTTGTCAAACCTTGACACGGTGCAACTAACGTGCACATAAACATATGGATTGCTCGGCTGGTTCCACCTGTTTCCAGTCTTTATGCTAAGCTAAGCTAACACTGCTCGCTTCATATTGAATAGACGGATACACATGAGAGTGTTATAAATTCTCTCATCTTTCTTGCAACCAGAAAGCAAATAAGCGTATTTCTTAAAACGTTGACGTTAAATCTAGCCAGCCTATAAAAAGGCCTCCATAAAGGTCTGTCAGGAATCCTAAGCTCCATAGTTCTATCATGAAGAAGTGTACGCAGGTGTCACAGCATAATTGCATAAATTCATTTATAGCTGACGGTGTAAAAAGTCTGTTTACACAAAGACACACCCACCTCTAAAGGCATATCAGCTTTGGGTCTGAGACGACAAACCACTCTCCCATTAAGACTTGCCATTTGCAAATAACCTACGTACATCTGAAAAATCAATACCGAACGGAAAATTCAGCAATTTAGAGAACAAGCACAAGTATGCTGTGTTAAACCTGACTTAGTTTAAAGTATGACCTCCGGACATCTGTCCCCATCAGTGGTCCGATGTTTCCACTGTGACAGGATGGGATTCTTTTGTGGGAGACGGTCATAAGGAGACAGTTAGTGAGGACAGGCACGAGGTAATGAAGAGGGCATTGTTAAGGCTTGTTATGCAGCACATAATTCTTTGCATTTTTCAAGGCGACCACAACATGGGACAGTCCCCACTGCTGGAGTGTGAATCTGTCGATCCAGCCTGATGTAAACTGTTTGACATGAAGTTTTTTTTAGGTTTTTACATCTGAAATGTGAGCTTTTTCTTACAAGTGATTATATTTTAGGTGTAGAACTGATTAGTGGTGTGCTTAGACTCTATATAAAGGCAGGGGGAAGACCTTGGGCAGTCCCAGTGATCCTCTGATGTGACATCCAGTCTTATTTTGTCATAATTCTAAATACCAATAAGTAGAAGCTCCTATTCCTATGATAGCTGATTTTTAAATCTAATTCCTAACCTGTCAGATGTTGACAATTTGGGATGGCAACCAACCTGACCTGTCTGACAACATTACCGAAACAATTCCAGCGCAGATAGACCTTTATGTTAAACAATACAATTATTTTTGTAACCAGAAACAAGCCTCATCAAGGAGAAGTCTTGCTCTGAATATGCAACATTTCAGAGTGAGACTCCTCCTGGAAAACAAGTCCTTTTAGTGAACGTAACTTTGATGGTCGGAGTTGCACCAAAAGATTTCATTACTGCCAGTGAACCTGTGTCACTGCTGCCAGATGAAGCAATCTGCTGGACTGGCTCCAAAACTTTTATTGAGTATGAATCATTTACACATCAAAACAAGTAAATATAGGGCCCATGATTAAAAATACAAAGTATTTCTCTTTAAAGGGGCACTGTGTAGTTTTGGAAAAGAAATTCAAACTCAATATTTTAATGTTTACAATATTAATGAGGTAATAATACAAACTCCATAAGAGTTAACATAACTGAATAAACAAGCTGTTCTCAGAGGAAAGTAAGGTCCCCAAAACTCTGTTTGAAGCGAGACAGGTGGCAGGGTCTGCCAAATATATGCAAAGTAAAACAGTATGAAATTGTGTTGTCCTTTAAGGTCAGTTTATTGTTTGTTTTCAGTTTATTCAGTCATGAAAACAAAGAGAGTTTTGCTTCACTGCCCAGCTTTTGGCTGTAGCATCATCACATGAAAGTGGTATCAGTTATCTAACTGTCAACATTAAAGCCACTGAGCGTCAAAATATGCCTTAAATCAACACAAATGTCCCAAAACAACTTAAAGGGTAATATTGAAAGATATTGAATATTAAAAAAGGTCAAAGAACAAAGCCAACAGAGCCAACAACAGAAAAAAGGTCAAAGAACAAAGCCAACAGAAACTCATCTCTACTGGAGAATAAAACACTGCTCCTGAAACACCTCGTCGGTAGCCCCGCCTTTTATTCCGTGGCTTTGTGACATCACACTATGTCACCATGTCACACATTTGCATAATTTATGTCTAGCAGCTATTTTGGTATGTAAGAATTGATTTAGCTGTTGTTGTAAGTAGTGTTGGATCAGGCATATGTGAGCTGACCAATCAGAGGAGACTGGGTATTCAGGAGGGAGGGGCCTTAAAGAGACAGGAGCTAAAACAGAGCGGTTCAGACAGAGGGGGAATACAGTTCTGCTGCAAAGGATTGTATGAGGAAACTGATGCGTTTTTTGAGCATTGAAATATGTAAACCTATTCTAATAGTAACCACAAAATAAATGAGCAGAAATTGTCTCCTGTAAGAGAATCACGCTGATATTATGTCACCATAGAACTTTGTTCAAAACCACATGAATTGCATGCTGCACAAAAAAATGCAAAACTGTGAGAAATACAGAAAGCACGAGGACTGGGGTCATTGTGAAGTCTGGATCACTCAGGCACTCTCACCAAACATGCTTTTGTGTGTAAGAGTGACAGCGGAAAACACCTTAAAAGAAATTAAATGCAACAGCTGGTCAGGCTTGAGAGAGAGAGGGTAGAACTTTGCAGAAAAAGCAGGAGGTTGAAAACGGAAAGACGGACAGAGCATTTCTTCTCCTCATATGTTGGTTGCTCATGTGATTTTTCATGAATTTTGTTGTAGACATGGAAACAAACCACGTGGAATCTAAGAAGTTCTGTGTTTTACATTTGTGGCAGCAGCTGAGAAGAGGAATGTTTTAATTATAACGAGCCAAGAGAAGAAACCTGAACTTTATCAACAGAGCATCGAAATCAACCTGTTCTGGGAGGTGCATCGCAGTTAAACGGCAACAATGAGAAAGGAGGTGAATAAGAACATGATCAAAATGCAAATAGAGAAGTCAAGGGTGAAACAACAAAACACAGGAAAGTGACTACTAGCCTACAACGCACCCCTTCCTCCTCTGGCCTACTTTTCAGTATTCCTTCCATTCTTCATGCCTTCCTCTCCTCAACTTCTCATCCCCTTTTATCCTTTTAATTTCCTTTTGTCCCCCTCTCTGTCTGACCTCTGCTTTCCTCCGTTTTTCCTCCCTCCTTCTCTGCCCGTCTGCCCTGTGAGGAAACACAGACTTTTAAACTTCCCCTCCCTCTCCTATAATGATATTTTTATAGATGCCTTTCCCGCCGAGCCTGCCTGAGCTGTTGTCACCAATCCTCTCGTGTGTCACTGGCACACACACACACACACACACACACACACACACACACACACACACACACACACACACACACACACACACACACACACACACACACACACACACCTCCCAGCATATTAAAATCCCAAACCACACCCTCCAGCTCCAGCTCTGGAGCGCCTCCCACTGCGTCTCTTAACTTTTTTTCTGGACATAACATTGAGGTCTCCAGCTGCCGTTTTGTCACGCTTGGAAGCTGTTTTCTTGCATTTCTTTTTCAAATTGTCACCCACCAATTTCCCTTTTCACAGTCACATCTGGAACTCCATTCATCTTTGTGTCCCTCCACTCCAAACTTGGTAAGTAAACTCAGCATTTTTTAGTTTGCATTTTTTTTTGGTTTGACTGCCGGAGCTGTCTGTATGGGATTCATGTCCCATTCAAACCCATTGTACTTGTGAACTGCTTCTTAAACACACCAGTAACTCTATTATAAGGACGAACTGTCCTTATTCAACCTGCTAGTGTTGAAGATAGTAGCCTAGATTAAAATATTAAACAATTCCTGCTCTGTCTGGATATTTAGGTGTCTCTTTAAAAATGAAGGTGTTTATTTTTCTTCATAACCCATCACACAGTAGTTTTAAGGAGCCCTTCCTGTGGGTATTTTAACACATCATAACTTCTCTTCTCTTCTAAAGTTTTGTTGGAAATGAAAGGGGCGTTGTCAGGCACCAGTGTGTGCGTCTATGAGTATTTAGTGCGGCGTTGCGAGGGAAGATAATGTTCTGTTTTTTCAATGGACACAGGAAACGTGTGTGTGTGTGTGTGTGTGTGTGTGCCTGTGAGTGGACCTTTCACTGAACTTAAGAGTATCTCTAAGTCCTGCCCATATGGCAACACTAAATTCAATGAATATCTTATGGAGATCTGTATGTAGTTTGCAGTGACCATGCCTTGACATAGTTCATTTCATCACCACTGCTGCTTCTTTACAAAAAGTTTAAGTTTTGTAATTTGCTGTAGAATTAAATGAGTGTAAATGTGTTATTATTCAGACTATTCATGTTTCCTGCAAGTTGAGCTTTAACGCTGAATTCCTGTCTCACATTTATGACTGAGTTGCATTTTGATTGAGGCACTTCATCACTGTTGCATCCTCCCTTCACCTCGGAGCGCCCTCTTGTGGGCAGCTGTGTCCAGGTTTTTCGTGGTTAAGAGGAGATTTTTCTGACAGGGCTGCAGAAATGGAGAGTCATCCTCATCAGGCAGTGTTTGCTTTGGAGCTTGCAGTCTGAGGAAAGCCCTGACATTTTGGCAATTGCGCGAAGATTAAATGTCATGAGAAATGAGGAGGTTACAAATACCGAACAGTCTGTTGGAAACTAATTTGCATCCCCCTGCTGACATGCAGTTATACACTGCTCCTCACAGCGCATGGAAAAACGCAGAGATGGATGACAAAAGGACAGAAGGGAGATTCTGGTGCTGAGCATGAAAGTGTAATCCACTCCGACACACATTACACGCAAGTTGTGAGCTTCTTGTGTGGGCTGGTCAAAGTGAAACCCCCCTCAAATCCTTTTATATTACATTACATACAGTAATAAAAGGTCAAACATCCTATTTTATTAAATGCAACTGGAGAAAGCCACTCGTAATAAAACTACAAACATCTTCTATCCCAACTTTTAATTAAGTTTTATGAGCCCCACGCTCATCAGACACACAAATGAAGTGTGACGCAACCACTAACGCAGACTAAATGAATGCAAGAATGAAAGTTTAATGTCTGAGAATGTTCACAAAGCCACATCCTTTGGACTCAGGAAGGCCGATATTCAGCATTTACCAATTATCGTTATCGGTGATTTTCCTGTTAGATTGCCTATAAAGTAAACTAATTTAAAAATGTGGCTTCGATGCAGCATCCTATCGCACAATATTCTACCACACAAAAAACAATAGCTGATGGGTTATACGTCACAAATAATAGCCTATAAACACTGAATAATCTGGTAAAATACTCAAGTAAAGTACCTCAAAATTGTACTTAAGAACAATAATTGTACTTCACTGGTTGTTAATATATATCCCAAATATTGGTTTTCAGACTCCTTGATTTCTAATAATCAGTATCGGTATAGGCTGTGAATGAGCCATATCGGTCAACCCCTCATGAAATTTACTACAAATTGTTACTATTACTACATTAAGCGCCTTTAAAGATGCAAAATGTGAGAATTTTTGATGAAAACATTCAAAAATTAACTATATTATCAACAGAATGCATGCTAACCAACTAGCCACTCCCCTGGTCCCCGAGGTCCCAGTCTGAACCCCTAGCTGCACGGCTAACTGAGGCCGCGGTTAGCAGCAACCCTATTTGTTTTGAGTATGAATTTGACAGGTGGCCAACTCTTACATGTTGCGCCTTTAAACGCAGGGCCCCAGTGTTAATTTGAAAGTATTTACTCTGAATGGGGAAGGATGGGAGGAGGTTTGTGATATTTGATAGGAGGAGGATTTGTCAGGGGGTTACTGTGAGATTTTGAAAGGAGTTGAACTATCAGGGAACAGGTGTGATGGGACTGAAAGTAGAATAGAAAAATGGAGGAGCATGGCGGGATCTCCTTTTGACCATCAGGTGTTCACCAACTTCTTCTCTGCCATGTGGGAGTCATTACTCAGCGCTGTCACTGCAGGAATGTGTGTATAAACGGACTCTGTCTCTCACACACACACCTAAAAACCATGTTAGTGTCCAACATGAAAGAATTCCTGTGTCAGAGGGAAGTCTTTAAACCCAGCATGAAAACAGTTGTGTGCATGGGTGTGCGTCTCTGTGTGCTCATTTATCAGCTTTTTGTAGGTTCCTGATTCCTGAAGGAGGCGTGAAGCACACGAACACACACACACACACACACACACACACACACACACACACACACACACACACACACACACACACACGAGCACACACAAGCACACACACTGTACTCCTTTGCAATGTCGTAGGCTTCATTATCGTGCAGAATGATGTATGCCTGCAGATCCTCTATTCTCTCCTATGCAACAGAACTCAACATTGCTCAAATAGTTTCCTTTATTATGTCGTAAATGTCCAATTATTAGGTTTGTGTTGCCAATAATAAAAGTCTCATGACTGTTATGAAAGACTATGTTTGTAACGACAGTGTTGTTGTCTCATGTCAAATCTGAAAGAATCATTTGTTTGCACTTATAATCAACTTACAATTCAAATGGACAAAAGTAGTCTGGTGGTACGGCAGCGGGTACTTCTGTATCTTTCGCCAGATGGCAGCAGGATGTTGTGTTTGTTCACGCCAACCTTTTCAGAAAGGACTTTCCACTCTTCTCGCATTTAGATTGTATATAGTGAGAAACAACGTAACCGTGTTGTGTTACGTGAAAGTCAGTCCACTGAATTCATGTATGTGATCGACCGGTTATCGGCCTGGCCAGTTATCAGATCTGATGTTTTTTTTTTGTCACTTTGCTGTTAAAATAATTTATTTTAAATGTAGGACTTAGGCTCTGATGCCAAATTAAGTATTAATCATCTTTGTCTGTAGAGTAACTCAAGTTAAGATAAATGCAGTGAAATGAAAAAGTACAATACTTCCTCCAAAATGTAGTGTATAAAGTAGTAGAAAATGGAAATACTCAAGTTAAGTACAAGTATTTCAAAATCGTACTTCAGTCAATCACTCAGCAACAATCCATCACGGGTTAATTATAAATTGCTCTCTAGAGGGGGGCCTTTTAAATCAAGATGTTATGATTGTACAATGCTCAGTAGTCGATGACTGTCAGCCATTGGCTAATCAATTTCAATTATCGGTGATAAGTCCCCTCAATTATTAATAATCTGTATCAGCCCTGAAAAACCATATCAGTTGATAGCTACCATGAACAGTAAAGTGGGAAAAGCTTTGACTGAAGAAGCACAATGCAGGGCTGATGCTGACAAGCCTGAGATGTTCTTAAATGCTTCTGTATTCAAAGTCAAACCTTGGTTTTATCCTCCTCGGTCGAAGAAAGGCTGCACTTCTTGTCTGCATTTTAGGGGACAAGTGAGACGGGACACACGGCCACGTTTGTACAATACATGGAGACACCCTGAGGCCAAACTGTCAAATAATTTGCTTTGCTAATGCTAATGCTAAAGATGTGCAAATAGTCAAGTTGACTCTGCATCTTTCATGCAGCCAGTTCTTGTCTGTGGAAGGAAGGCCTCGTTACATTAATCAAATCCGTAATGTAAAGGATTATAGCTGTCGCACTGGCTAATCTTGTTATATTTCTAATTTGGTACTTTGGTGACATCATACATCCTCAAAACTCTGTGTGTGTGCGTGTGTGTGTGTACAGTTGTGTGCTCTTCCTAAACACAGCTTTGTTTGGCCGCTGGCATCGCTCCAGGGGAGATGTGCCTTTTGTGTTGTCTTTAAAAATAAGTCTTTGCTCGGTTATTGTTGTTATGTACACATACCCTCGCACACACACACGCATGCACACACACACACACACGCACGCTTTAACACAAATTAATGCAATTTCGATACTGTTGGGCCACGCCTGGGTGAAACAAATTGCAAAAACAGAGCATGAATCTAAACTCAAGCTGCAATATGTAGCGTTCATGAAACAAATATAAGGTAAGGTGGGAGGTATAAAATGTTGCATTGGTTTTAAGTGGTGCGATGGATCTGTTCGAAGGGTTCCTGCAAAACAAAATGAGGAACTCGAGACTGAGCGAATCCCAACAGCTATTCCAGATTGAGGGTTTCGAGGAGGAAATGTTGAATATTGAGTCTGGACTGTGCGACCTCATCAGGGGCCAGAGGGCTCCACTGGAAGCCTTTTCCTTGCCTTCCTCTCTTCCTCAATTAGTTTTTCCATGGCCAAAGACAGAAAGGGAAAGAGAGAGAGAGATACAGAGAAAGAGAGAGTGGGACAGTGAGAGAGACGGGGGAGTGAGATTCAGAGGCCCAGTTAAGTCTGTGGCTTTGTGTTTTATGAAAAGAGTAAAAAAAAAGGACATTAAAAGTCAGCATTTTCCACCAGGCAAGGGAATCAGTCGGCAGACACACACACACACACACACACACACACTTGCACCGAGTCCCCCAGCCTCCTATTATAAGGCTGAGTGGAGAGGAGGAATGGTAGCATTTGTGCCTGTTTGTCAGAGTGTGAGGTGGCTGGAGTCCAAGTCCATCAACCTTTGTGAAGACACAAAACGACAGTAATGTCATTATTGTCTTATTTGTATTTGTGTCCACATGAAGGTGACATCAAGCAAACACAAAACAGGATAATATGCTTCAAGTGACATGTCATGTGGTGTAATGCTGCTGTCTTTCCATTACGGCTTTACCAAAGAGTTCGTAACGCTACCGTCAGTAGCTGACCCTTATAGGAATGAAAACAAAACTTTTTGGGGTGGTTGAACAAATGCTTTATTATAATTTCACACAAATTATGTCCTTACAGACATGAAACTTGAAAATACTTTGACATTTTTAATAACACTAATACAGTAGAATTCAATAGCGTGGATAAGTAAATGGACATGGTATGATAAATATCGGTTTTCATACCAAAGTATATCTTGAAGCTGGTCTACCGCTATCGACAAAAACAAAATCATTGATTCTGATGATCAGACGACCCGTAGTATACTGTATATAAAAACGTATTTAACATCAGATACTTTAAGACTTTACTCAAGTACTATTCATATGGGTGAATTTCACTTTTACCAAAGTGATATTTTAACATGAAAGCTTTACTTTTACTCAAATATGACTTTTCGGTCCTTTTTACAAGACTGGCCAAAAACAACATCCAAAAACCTTTTTGCTTCCAGCTTCCCACACACAAAGGGAGGAACACTTTGTATTAACAGGGCGCGTTAACCACAATAACAGAAAATCTACTTGGTTTTAACACTATTAAAATTCAGGATTTTGGTTTTTAGAGTGATGATGACGACAGACATTTGAAACTTCAGACTTTATTGCCCTAAATGCATCACCCTCACAGTGAAAAATATTAGTTTGCAGTCTCTGTGTGTTCATGAATGACTCGAGTGATGACTGATGAATAAAGCATTGTCTCTCACTTGGATTATCAGGACTGTTAGCCACATATTCTGCTGATTGACACGCCACAGCTGAGGCAGTTTGTCTGTTATGATAGATGAGGCATGAAGATCTGTGAAATTAGTGTTATGCATACCAGACTAGCGCGGCTAATGTACTCAGCATGCATGTGGATGTGTGCTGTGTGTGTGTGTGTCTGCAGCTGTTGCCTGGTGTCAGGGGCAGTTATCAGCGCTTTCACACTTTACTACGAGCGGCAGCACCATTCCCAGGGACCCCTGAGGAGCACACAGCTCCATGTTCAGGTTTATTACTCCAGAGAATCACACTACACACAAAGTAATGACCAAAGGAAATACTCATCATAGTAATGACAATAATAAATACACAAAATGTGTAGTTTTTGCTTCTATGTGAGCATTACAGTTGGAAGAATCAAATGAATAAATCATTTTCTAATATAAACCCCCACAAAGGGGGCATGTATACATTTATGCCTGCAGTCTGCACAGCTCGAATCAACTTCATTCATCTGAACTGCGCCTGTGAGTCACTCCTCTGTGAGTTTTCTCAGAAGGCTCGATATCTGCGGCTTTGTGTAGTTTATTTGTCCGTGTGTACGCTCAGTCAGTGTGTGTGCGCGTTTACGCTCATGTTTTTGTTTTTCTCGCTTCCCTCCATTTCTCTCCAATGGGGTGTCCTTTTATTTCTGTCTGTCTCCTCCCTCCCTCTCTCTCTCTCCTCCCTTTTCCTCGTCTCTTCACTGAGACGAGAAGGCAGCTGCGGATGGAATCAGATCCAGCTGTGTGTTGGTGTGTGTGTGTGTGTTTGTGTGTGTGTGTGTGTGTGTACATGTCTGGGAGATTATTTGTGGCTCCAAAGAATGTTCCTCGCAGGTCAGATTAGACTCAAATACCAAAGAAATGCTTTATAATAGATGCGCTGAATTTAGTTTTTGGCTGCTACCTTGTCCTCTTTTTGAAGTCTGACCGGCCACCCTGAACAAACAGTTATTATAAAATGTTAAAAACGGCTGACTTTGTGGGAGTTAATGTAGCTCTAAGGCTATAAAAATCAGACCTCTTAGATGCTGCTGCAGGTCCTTAAAATAAGTTTGGGTCTCACATTTCCACCCAGTTTGACCTGTCACCCACACACCACTTCATGTTCACACACATCCTGTGAGGGCTGCAACCAACCATTATTTTCATTATTGATGCTGAGTATTTTCACGATGAATCGATTATTCATTAAGTCCATAAAATGACAAAAAAGGGAAAAATGCTCGTCACGATTTCCCAGAGTTCAATGTGACATCTTTTAATCACTTCCTTTGTCCAACCAACAGTCCAAAACCCAAAGTCTCTTCATTTACTTCATTTAAAAGAAAAGCAACAAATCTTCACATTTAAGGAGCTGGAACCTTGACATGTTTTGCTTGAAAAATGACTGAAAAGATTTATAGATTATCAAAATAGTTGGCAATTAAATTGCTTTCAATCAATAGATTGACTAATCGTAACATTTTAAAAAAAAAATATGCACAGTGACTATATTAAAGGGGCAATTTGTAAGAATTGACCACCTGTTGAATTTATACTCGAAATCAAAGGGGGGCAGCATATCATCGGAGTAACCGCTAACTGCTGCCAACTGTAGCTGCCATCAGCTAGTTAGCTCAGTTAGCCATGCAGCTAGCCGTGGGAGCGCTGAGCATCAGGGGATTGTTGGCGTTTACACCGCTACTTCAGGAGCTTTGTACTATGATGGGCGAAGGTTAGCTGGTTAGCATGCTATCTGCAGTAAATATCTTAGACGTCATTCATAAGTCATTCTTTATATTATGTTGATTATTTTAGTTGAATTTTGGATGTTTTTAACTAAAATTCTGACAAATGGCATCTTTAAAACATTCAAAAATTAACCAAAATCATCAACAGAATGTGATGAAATAACAATTTTGAAGTTATGTCAAAGCATGCTAACAAGCTGGCTCTCTCTCTCCCAGAGGTCCAAAGCTCATAGCTGCATGGCTAACTGAGCTAAAAAGGTCATAATAGCTACGGTCATTGATATATAAACAGAATATAGTTATCAGCAGTTAGCAGTGACTCTGGTGATATGCTGCCCCCTATTTGTTGGGAATTTAACAGGTGGCCAGTTCTCGCATAATGCGCCTTTAAAGCTGAAAACTCTGTGCTGTGTTTTGTATGCTATTTCAGTACAAAGTATTTATAGGCCGACATTGCTTATTGCACATTGTTTATGTTAAGGACATGTTTTGACATATTAAACGCACGTGACCAGCTTCAGCTCCCCTTGTGCCGCATTCCTATTTCTTCCTCACACAGTTTCAGGTGCAAATTAATGTGCTTGTTGCCAGGTTATTGTCTTCTTCAGGTTCATTCTCGAGAGCGCTATGATCGGGAGCATTTGGCAAGAAAAACTGCCGCTGTTTACATTCCTGTCTAAACCCCAAAGTGTATAGCTCACTTTTGATGTTTCCACGCCTCCGTTTTACTATTTACCCCCTCGTTCAACCTCCCTCCAGCTCAGACAGGGAGGGCCTATCCTCTGGCACACCCTGCAGCCACATCATGCTCGCACACAAAAACCGTGGCCTGCTTCCTGTCGGCGGGGAGAGGCTGTTTTTACTGTGACTCCATTTTGGCGGAGAGGGCTAATTCCTCTGCTGTCTGGCGCTGCGTACGTGTGTGAATGTGTGTATGTGTGCGTGTGTGTGTGTGCCTGCACTCACATGTGCTTTTAAACATGTTTGTGTCTCTGCCTGCTCAGTGCCTGAACTTCTTTGGTGGCAGTCACTGAAATCAAACTCGTACTATCCCCACAGGGTAGTTAGATGAGTTGGATGTGTACAGTGTACACACACACACAGAGAGAGAGAGGGAAAGGTGGTGTTAGAGATGATGACTTAACTCTGCATTTGTATTGTAGGCAGTAAAACAGCATTTAAAGCCATGCTGTAAAAGTGTTGGAAATAAATTAATTCTAGATTTCAGATTTTGTGATTATTCGCAGCGATGAATGTTGCTGACAAAGCATTTAACATGCTGAGCGAAGCCCTTTCCTGGGTTTCAAGATTCAGGATTCAATTTCTTATTGTCATTGTGTAAAACAATGAAACAGTGACACGAACAAGTTACTAAGAATAAAATAAGCATTGAAAGGATTGTCAACACTTAATTCAGACATCCAAAATAAATAGATACAAAGAAATCGTCAGCAGATATCAAATAAATAAAGGACAGATAGTGACATTACTGTTGTACAGTCCTCCATTGTTAGAGTTCAGAAACAGAAGAAAATCAAGGGAGACGATCATATCTTAAGCTGAAGCTCATAAACACACACACACAGACACACACACACACACACACACACGCCTGTTATGACTGTCAACACTGTTGTCTGTGGCCACACACATCTGGGCATTTAGTTTGTGTCAAAATGCTACGAATACCAAGGTCATGCTGCAAAAACAAAGGAAAAAGCTGACATTTGTCTAGCGTTGCAACATTTAACGCATTACTTGTCAACTAGATTAATAACTATTGCTATTGCTGAGTAATGTTTTTAGGTTTCTTTACTTCTATGAGTATGAACTGAATATCGTTGGGTTGTGGACAAAACAAGACATCTTTCACATTTTATGGTCAAACAACTAATGGGTTAGTAGAGAAAATAATCGACAGACTCATCATAAATGAAAATAAATGTTAGTTGCAGCCTTTGACCCAGTACCTTAAGAGTTCATTTTCAGCAGGGATGCCTACACTTTTTCTGTTAGAGGGCCAAAACTGAAACTTAATGGTGGACCACGGGCCGAATGCAAGTGCCTATTGTGTTAAGATGCAGAATGGTACTATATGGAGGCCCAGAGAGGCAAGTGAGAAAAAGAGATTGATGATGGTGATACATTCTCCAAGTCTGATCAAAACAGTTTTCTCTTCTGTGTTGATGAAAGAAGAGATTAAAAAAATGTTTTGTTAGGATAATATCTTGAAGTTCCCCATTTCTTTCAGTTGCCTCTCAGGGCTTCAACAGTTGTTTGGGCAGCCCTGATTTACAGTATGTCAACCTTGCTCCTGGTTTGAAAGGGTTGACCCCACACCTCCTTAGCATCACTTTTAGCATCTCGATGCACGGGCATTCTTGGTATCACTGGATGAAATAGTCTGTTAATGCTGCCATGCTAATGCAGCATGTTATATTCCTGTCCGTGCTGAGACCGCAGAGCACGGACTGCCCATTTGAAGATGTAAACAGTCGACTCCTGTCTTCTATCAACAAGTCACAGTCAGGATTACGGCTTTCAATCACTGCAGAGTAAACACCACACACCCACATACTGAACACACACACACATGGTTTGGCATACATACTGTATAGACACATTTCACCTCGTATCTCAGTAGCCATTTGCGTAATTTGAGGGGAGACTGAAAAGATCACTCTGGCTGTTTCATTAACCCTGCATTCTCACAGTTGTTTGGAAATGTTGCAGAAGTCTGGAGTCTGCGTATATGCTTCATTCATCTCAGATATTCAACAGATTTTTTTCTTTAAGCCATTAAACGTTTTGTTTAAAATGACTGCAGATCAAGATATGCTTTCTGAGTTTGTGCTACAAGTTCTTATAAACAACTACCAAGTAGGGCCCCTGCAATAGTTTTATCTGTGTGGTTAATGTTTGCTGATGACACAAGAGGGATTCATATTTCATGTATTTGCGTTTGTCATTAAAGTATTACATGTCGCTCCCAACAGATTCCTCTCTTGTGAAGGACTTGATCCACCGCTGACCCCTGCAGACTAGCCTGTGTGTGACAACCAGCATTAACGCACAAAAGCAGGATTGTCATCCACCCAAAGCTGAAACGCTTTCTCCACATTGACAGTGAGAGACGCACATAGCTACCGAAGCAGCCTGCGAGATATTCAACTGGCCTGACCAACGGGCAACGACCTGCAGACAAGTTAACCACACAGAAGGGCAGCCATGTTGATCATCTTAGCCTTCATCATCCTCTTCCACCTGGCTGCAGCCATCCTCCTCTTTGTTGCAACCATTCACAATGTGAGTATAGACCAAGAGGGAACATATAAGAGCATGGCAGTGCAGGACAATTTCATCACCTCTGTGTCCTTCCCTGATGTAGGCATGGTGGGTGGTGTCACATGCTGGACTTGATGTGATCTACACCGACCTGTGGTACTCCTGTAACGCCACCTGCTATCCTGTGGAGAACAGCCATACTGTTGAAGCAGGTAGGACAGTATGTGTGTGCTCTTTGTGTGCAGAACAAATATCTCACTTTTTCTTATTTTTACTAAATCATGTTTTCTTAATGTGTCCTGGAATTATTTGTCAAATTGGTGTTGGGATATTAAATTTAAAGGGTAACTCCACCAATTTTACATATCAAAATGTGTTTACAGATCTTGAGGAGTACTAAAAAAAAGTAGTATAAAGCCTTTTGTGGCTCCAGAGGAAGCTGCATGTAATCTGATAAATTGCCTCCAGTGATGTCACTCATTTAAGATTTGGTATTTTTGTCATGAGGTGAATGTTTGAAGTATATCTTCTGACGCCACCTGTCCTCTGTCACATCTCCCCTCAGCCTATCTGCAGGCCGTCCAGGCCACAATGATCCTGGCCACCATTTTATGTTGCGTCAGCTTCTTCGTCTTCATCCTCCAGCTCTTCAGACTCCAACAAGGAGAGAGATTCATTTTCACTGCTATCATCCAGCTATTGGCCTGTGAGTGACACACACGCACGCACACGCACACACACACACTGCGAACTTTACCTTTCTTTATTTTTCATTTCAAGGTCTGGTTAGGTTAAGGCACAAAAAACACTTGGTAAGTGTTAGGAAAAAGCCATGTTTTGGCTTTCCTTGTTCTGTTGCCACAAACGTGGCTCTTCAACATCAACGTCCTGTTAAAAATATCCAGTGATTTACAGCTTGCAAAACTTGAAACACTGTTTTGAACAGTGGTGTCTGGCTTTGTAGTCATCTCACCTATCTGTCACGCCACCACCATCTCCTTCACCTCTTGAATGTGAATGTGAAATGACACGTATTTTAGAAACGTCAATATGACACGTATGAAACATACAAATTCGAACGTATCCATGATTTGCAGAAACATAAAATGAAACATAGAAACATAAAAATGATTTTATTCTGGTGTCAAAAAAAAAGTCAAATTATTTCTTAAAGTGGCACCAACTGGCTGTAGGAGACAAATGGTTGACTCTTTCAGAACACTCTTGACATTCCTCCATCTGTCATCTCTCCGGTGTAACTCTTATCTTCCTCCTCCTCTCTCCTCCTCTAGCTCTATGCGTGATGATAGCAGCTTCCATCTACACAGCTCAGAAACACAGCTTTCACGTGCCCAGTCTTCAGAAAGGCTACTACGGCTCCTCCTACGTCCTGGCCTGGATCAGCTTCCCCATGACTCTCATCAGCGGCCTCATGTACCTGGTGCTCAGGAAACGCAAATAGATGTGACGGGCTTGACAGAAAGATATTCAAATACATAAATAGGAACACTTGGACATACACTTTTCCCTCAGCAAACACGTATGCACACATTGTCGTTATAGATTTTATGATATGACCGGAGGTAAGGAAATACAACACAAATCACTAAAATGTCAAGTCTCAGGTTCAGAAAATTTCAATATAGAGCACTCAGCAACACATTTTTTCCACCGTGCATCCCAAATAGTCTCACCCCTCCACTGATGATATATCGTTCTCACTGAATGTGGCAAAGATCCGTGAGGACCCTCCAGACTCTGTGTGTTCAGTTAACGGCCCTACAATACACGTTTTCCCTCTGAAGCACTGCTGTCTGACCCACTGTTAATTGGGTAATGCTTGTTTATCTGTTTTCATGCTTGACAGTCACTAAAATGTGTTTTTAAAAACATTTATGGTCAAACAAACACCACAATTCATAATTAATCAGCATTGAATAGTTTACAAAGATTACATTGACTGTATACAGTATAAAAATGGACGACATTACAGCTCTCCAGAAGTGAGGCCAAAATATCTTTATCGCCACCCTGTGGCTGGCTGCAGTGTAGATCATAAACCCCTCCTGCTCCATGTTAGCAGATGGGACATGGGTCAAACTAAAAACACAAAGTAAAAACCGTTAGCTAGTTAGCTCAGTTAGCTCAGTTAGCTGCAGTCCTATTAGCTGACTCTGCCCAGACCGGAAGCTCAGAGCACTGGAGGAATGGTGGTGTTTAAAGTGCTAGCTGGTTAGCATGCTATCTTCAGTAGATATCTCTGCAGTACAGTACATAAACGTCTTTGACATATAATAATAATAGTTTTGTTACTTTTTGAATGTTTTTAACAAAAAATCTCATATATTGCACCTTTAATAAGCTATTTGACGCTATAAAAAGGTGGTAAACACCGTGAGTGACAGTTCAGCCCTGCTCAAGATTGAGCGGCTGGGTGTATGGGCGGGAACTCGATACAGTGACATCACCAGCACAATATGGCAGCACTTGTTTTTGGGATATTTTGGCTTCATTTTTGCACAATGGAAGTGGAGATGTGTCGTCCATCTTTATATGTATCAAATTGCAAATTTGGATCAGCAAATGCACCCGACAGGCTCCTTGTTGTATTCAGTGAGCACATAGCTTCCCTCTCAAATTCTCACTTTCCCCCTCAGCCATTACATGAGCAGTGTCCCGACATACTAATTTGTCATCTGCTTCCTACCACCATTCATAGGAACCGGTCAGAAACATCCCATCAAGAAAGTTAAAAGTTGAAGACAAACTGGGAGATTTGTCTTACTGGGACACTTTCCAAAGGGTCCATACGTTTTTTCTTTTCTTTTTCTTCTGTGAATCTGCAGTCAACGGAATTTATTTTGTACATATTTGCCGTGTATGTATAGTTAATTGCCAAAAACTTATTTCTAAGACTGAAATAATGAAATTATATATATAAAAAGAAAAAAAAAACTGAGAATCTTATGTTAACCATAGCTTACAGGAAGTGTAGTGGAGCAGTTGTAGTAGTAATATGTAGGATTTTAACCCCGTTGTTGTTTGTATTCTTGTGTTACTGACTTGTGTTTTGACGGTGATAAAAGGAACCAATGATGTGCTGTGATGTTTGGGATTTCAAATGACGACATAGAAACGTGCAAACTTGAACTAAGAATGAACATTTCTTTGTTATTGTTCTGCTTTTTTTTTGTTTTTGTTTATTTTTGTTCACAGCCTCACTAAGAAAAGGACAAAAGCTATTTATTGTTGAGAACCACTGTTGTGTATTTTAGCATCATGTGACTGAGGATGTATGAAGTAATCAAGTCTTGCTATGTTTTTCCCTACCATTCATTTGGTCCATTACTGAAACACCCCCATGCACATGTTATGCTCCTGTGCTCTGGCATTTAACAACAATAAATTTGTTACTGTATTGTTCCTGTCACCAATTCCCAGAACATTGTGTAAACTTGTCTTTTCCTCTTTCCCGTGTTGGTTTGGATGGTAAAACAGTGAATAGAGACCAGCTGGGTATTAACTTTGCAGCTGCTAGGACTTAAAACATTTCTAGGACACAAATAATATAAAGAAGCAAAGAGCCGGTTCAGCTTGGACTTGTCGGCTCGTTCAGAGGCGATCTGAATCGTTATGAGGATTCAGGAAAATACACGGAAGTGAAGAAGTCTCAAGATGATACTTGAAAATGATCGAAACAAGACTTTTGAGGCTAAGATTGTGATGTTTGTTTTTCTCTTAAGAGTTTATCTAAAGAATATGCCTCCTGTTTGCCTAGTTGTTGTTTTTGAGCAAATCCCTTTATATCCTATATCGAAATGAAAAGCAAGTTATCGTAACAGAAACGGCTTGATTTTTTTTTTTTTTTGACTGTTTATTAAAGATTATGTTTAGTTTGGATTTATTTGGTTGAGCTTTTCTGATTTCAAAACATATCTAAATTTAGAGTAAATAAAGTACTTGGACTTAAGTTCTGTGCAAACACAGCAGCTTCACTTCTACTCTTGATTCGGAATTGGAAATGTTTTGGTGCATTGTTGTGTTTATTTTCCTTTAGTGTGCTTTATGTCAATGTAGATGTACTGTATCGTAGTCAAAGAACCACAGGACCATAGTGACAGAAAAAAAAAAAATCATAGGAGTTGTTGAAGCCAAAACTGTATTTAAGGGGATTTGTTTTTCTAATGCTTCATCAAGTATTAATTTCATATTGATTGAAAGTCTTTTGTTGAAATGGTTGTTGTTTTAAGAACTTAAACAACAGTTTATTTCTCTGTGTAGGATTCATCCACAAGTTTTATACGTTTGGCTTGTGTGTCATATTAAATTGGAGTGTTTCTGCTTGTTACAGGCTTATTTGCTTTCACTATTTTTGGCAGATTAAATAACAACATGCTATTTGGAAGTTCCTGTAATCTGTAAAATATTACCGTGTTTTCATGTGTTCACATGCGATCAAACTAAAATGTTTGTCTACCATTGGCACCCGGTGGACTGATAGAAAAATACACAATCTGTAGGTCATTGTTTTATAGTTTCAGACTACAGAGTAAAGCTCCTGTCAAGCACTCAAGAATGAACTTGTTTCTGCTCGGTGAATCCTGCTGCTGCTCTAATCTCGACATATTTAAAAAAACAATAATCTCCCCTGAAAGAATTTCTTGGTGCTTCCCATCTGATGTAGATCTCAATAAATGTATTTTACAATAAATAAATTTCCTTTCTGTGTGCCAAATCTATCACAGAGTCAAGTGTTAATCTGTGCCTGCATGCCCTCACATCCACTTTATTGCTGAAGATGAATATTTCACCCTATGCACTCCTGCAGTGCAATATTAGGCTTACTATTTTCCTTATTTGAGAGTAAAGTTAAAATAATCTTGCAGAGGGAATAGGTACTGACATCCATAATTCTGAGGTACCTGTACTTGAGTATTGTCATGTTCTGCTACTTAATACGGAAGCCCTAAAGGGCCATGCATTCATACATTTTATTTCCTCCGTTTTCCCGTGATAACGAGTTAATTTCATTTGATCTCGAGATCTCGAGTTATTATCTCGAAATAAACTGCCGGATAATTTTCTCGAGATCTTGAGATAACGAAACGATAGTGTAGTATATTAAATCATTGCAGGAAACATCATTCAGTGTAGCAATGTCAGAGGAGCAGGAGCATATCGATCACCACGTCACATATGTTTTCAATCAAGACCTGACACAGGCTGAAATAGCATTATGCCTTGCTATTACAGATACATTAGTGTGCATAATCTAAAAAGACGGTTAGCAAGGCTTCAGCTATATCGGCAGCGCAATCTAAGTGAGCCTGATGTCGTCATTAACTACATAGCTGACCAGCTATGTAGTTAATGAGGAGATCTCGAATTAATTATATCGTTATCTCGGGAAAACAAAGTTTCGTTATCTCGAGATCTCGAGAAAATTATCTTGTTATCTCGGGAAAACGGCAGTTGTTATTTCGAGATAATAACTCGAGATCTCCAGAAAACAAATGAAATTATCTCGTTATCTCGGGAAAACGGCAGTTGTTATTTCGAGATAATAACTCGAGATCTCGAGAAAACAAATGAAATTATCTCGTTATCACAGGAAAACGGAGGAAATAAAATGTATGAATGCATGGCCCTTTAGGGCTTCCGTAACTTAATACTTCCACTCCATGACATTTTGCAGGCAAATGTTGCACTGTTGTACTTACATTTATTTGATAAGTTACTATGCAGATTGCTGTTTCAGAGCCTAAAGTAGCTAATTTTAAATTAATTAATTAATCAGGAATCAGATCAAATATTAGCTGTCTGTGGTATGGAGATTTTCGTCTATTTATATCCATTAAAATCCACTTTTAATTAACATGGGTTTTAACTGCACTGTTTTATAAATGGAAGTTAACGTGAAGGTTTCAGAACAGTTTTAAATGTTGTTGGGGTCCCTTATCTTGAGGATATATAAAAAAAGATCATGAAGATAAATAAAAAGATAAAAGATATTGTTAAACACAGCTATTCTTATTAATTATTTGGGCCTTCCTGTAAATTCGTCAAATGTTATACATTAAGGTCTGTCTTGCTTTGTGTAAAAACGTTGTTTGTCTGCCCCAGTGATGTGTGTGTTTTACTTGTATTCATTCATATTGACATTTTTTTGTTTTGCATTTTGTGTTCTGCCTTCTTGTTTTAACTTCTCCTAAAGTCTTCACTGACTGCTGAGTCAGTAATACAAACTAAAAACTAGCTTACCTTTGAAAAACTAGGAAGCCAGTTGCACTAAACAATAAGTTTCTCTTAACTCAGTCAACAGAAAAACACAGGAAACAATTCAGTCTATCGACGCTGCTCTCGTCTTCAGGAAACACACACAGCATGGACGCTGCTGGATGACCCACTGGCCCCGGCCACAAGTCCGGCCCCAGCTTATATCTTGCCCTGATTAGTAACTGGAGACAGCCACGCACCATCACCTGCTCCAGCGGGGGAGGGCAGCACCATGAGGACACAGAAGCACAGGCGAGAGCAGCCACACACAACCACTGACGGCTCTGAGGCCGTAACACCACATCAACAACAATAATGATGACAGTAATCACAATAATTCAACAGAATAAAAGTGTTCCCATTCATTATGTCTTTTTGCTGCTGTTTATTTACATCGTATTTACATATTATATTATATTATATATATTATATTATATCATATAATATATATAATATCATATTATATTATATTAATATATATCATATCTGTCTGTGGAGTCTGTGTGTGGCAGACAGCACCAGGACTGTCTGCAAGGGACACAACTCCACAGCTGCCCACGAGGTGGATGCCTCCATCAAAACTGCCCGAGAGGTGGATGCCTCCATCAAAACTGCCCGAGAGGGGAATGCCTCCGTCAAAACTGTCCGAGAGGTGGATGCCTCCATCACAGCTGCCCGAGAGGTGGATGCCTCCATCAAAGCTGCCCGAGAGGTGGATGCCTCCATCACAGCTGCCCGAGAGGTGGATGCCTCCATCACAGCTGCCCGAGAGGTGGATGCCTCCATCACAGCTGCCCGAGAGGTGGACGCCACTGGTGATACACATGGCCTCTTAGATGCTACAACACCAACAAACAAAAACATAGATCAGTCATTTGAAACTTTAAAACAATTTGCGCTCCAAATTGTTGAACTACTTAAACTAAATATGTTAAAATATAAATTTTCTTGAATGTAAAATGAATGTCATTTAACAATCAAATGTCCTCTAGTTCTCGTCACATTTCACATGATCGTCCTTACCTTTGGGAGCTCTTTTTTTGATCGTCTTCCTCTTTTTGCCCTACACAAAAACAAACACGTCTTTACACTTTCCATATGGCATCAGCTAATAAAAACTCATGGCATTGACTCTTGTCCAGTGATGTATGTGGTGATGTAAACATGTATGAGTTGTGTGTGAGCAGTGTGTACTTACATAGTTTTCAATGACTGACCAGCCTGGGTGTCTCTGGGCGTGGAGTTGTTTCTCTATTTCGGCCTGTTGGTAATACTTGGCCTGCTCCTCTGCTGACAGTGACTTCCACTGTGGACACACGGACAAAACACTGTCCGTTAGCACACACACACACACACACTATACACACTGAGTACAGACACAGTTATGCACATAGGTCGTCATTAAAGGGGTCAATCATTGTAAAGATGTAATGATTTAGAGTTAGTTTTGCTTTTTCTAGTCATTGATCACGTTTGGAACGCTGTCTGTCACACTTACTCTCTGTCCCAGGACTGTATTCACGATCCCGTTTCCCATCCTCTTGATTTCCTCATCCACATGAGGCCTGTGCTCCTTCATGAACAGCAGGAAGGCATTCGGCGGCCTTTTTATATATGGACAGTCGTCCTCCTGCTGGCTGTCATGCTTTATATTACTACGGCACAAAAACAGGGTGAGAGCTCATGTTAACGCTGTGGAAACGTTATGATCAGCAGAAAACCCTAACCCATTAAAAGACACTGATTATCAAAAATATACAGATAAATAACAGAAATCAAACAACAGAACACAATCTACTTTTTGACCAAAACTGTCCACAACAAACTTACTATGAGTTGGAGGCGCTTGGCTGAGGAGCAGCAGGGACACAAGGAGGAGGGAAAACTCCTGCTGGAAGAGTGTACACCGTCTCTCCATTTCTACACACATAACAAGTCACACAAGATTAGACAGGAGAAAGAGTGTGTGTGTGTGTGTGTGTGTGTGTGTGTGTGATGATGCGAGCAGAAGCTCTGGAAATGTGTGCACTGGTGTGTTTGTTTGCATTCACGCGTGTGTTACTTACAGCACTCCAACATATTGCAGGTTTTGGTCCGAGCCTCCAGGGAGGGTCATCACTGGTACATTGTTATACTGGAGAGACGCAAGCACACAGAACAGGTGCTTAGACAAGCTGCGAGGGTGAGATGTGTCCACCAGGTGTCAGGATTTCCCCTCACAATAAATTATAATAACTCGCTGCAATTAAATAATTCTAAAATGTAGCATTTTTCTAAAGGACCTTTGAACTAGAACTGCAGGACAAAGTCAGATTTTACATGTGTTATTCCTGTAAAGCCGTGACTGTTCCAGCACTGACATCTTTCTCCTACAGCACTAAACCTGCTGTTTGTTGCAACCAAACAGTTGAAATGTTAAGAGTATGTGTGGTGAACCAGGGTCTTACTGTGTGTGGAGGAACAGGGTGACCTGCTGCAGGTATTGGCTGTGGGATGCCGTTCATAGGCCACTGATACGGCAGGTACTGTGGAGAGAGAGGGAGAGAGAGAGAGAGAGAGAGAGAGAGAGAGATATTTAATAATGCCACAATAACACTCTTCTTCCATACATGAAACCACACTCGGGGTTCAGACACCTTAACGGTGTTGTGCATCATTACATTCAGGATAACAAAGTGATCTTACATTAAAACTAACATTTTTTCTGCCTTTTTCAAAGCATCCACCACTGACAAATGTCTGTATCAATACAGAAATTGATCTACTCTAAATGATATCTTTGCCTAACCTATAATTAGAATCTTACCTGTACCTGGCTATAAGCGCCTGGCTGACAACCACCATATCCTCCGACCTGACTCTGTAAATGCTGAGGCTGAGTGTTCAGCTCAAGCCAAGCAAGGACAGGAGGAGGAGGTGCAGGGATGGGTCCCTGGCCATAAGAGCCTGGCAGACCATCCAGGTGACCTGCCTGCATTGTGCCCACTTGACACTCCCCATTGTACATGGGGTGAACGGTCTTGATGGGAGGAGAGACTCTCTGGGGGGGGGACCAATCATATCCTCCAACCTGACTGTGTACTGGCACAGGCTCAGGCTTGGTGTTTAGCTCCAGCCCAGGGTCAGGCGGAGGAGGTGAAGGGATGGGTTGGTCATCCGATAGATATTCTATGGTGTTGTTGAGTAGGGTCGACATCTCTTCCCAATCCATCCCTGACAGAAGCTCGTTAACATCAACAATCATCTGCTCCATCTTGGCAGCAAGGATGACTGTCAATATTATTTCTGGTCTTTAAACTCTTCACGTGGTTACTAGACTCCTGTCACACACATTGAAAGGAAGCTCCTTTTTAGACCCCTTTTTCAGGAGTAACATACATTATATTGACTTTGGGATATATTGTACCCCACAACACTTATATGACAGCAGATGTGGACAAATTATAGGATCAGTTAAGAAAAAAGTGATGATTTGTTACAGATTTAACTAAACAAAACACGTAGTTGTTCTAATCAGCTTCACATGGACCAAATACAAGATAAAGATTTTGCTTACATGTTAATGGATCAATAATAAAACTGAAACAATGTTGAATCTACTTATAGAAGCCTATTTTCACATTGTGGTATTAGTAGTTTTACTCAAACTAATATATTTCCATCAGTACCCCAGTAGGAAATGAGTGTACAGTATTGAAACATCATGAATACTGTGCAGAAACTAACAAGCATTAAAGTAAATATTTAGCTAATATCAGCTTCACCAGTCAGCAGAGAGTCAATAATATTCAGCCATCCTCAACTTTGACTGATTTACTGCATGTAGGTGAGTCTGGTCTGTTTAACTACTCACTCAGAAGGTTTGTGTTCTCTGACGGCTCAGTTCGCTCACTGCTCTTCAAACTGTTCGTGACAAATAGATTGTATCTATGTCGCTCTGAAAGGATGTCTGTAGTTCACTGAGCTAAGTCTGAAGCAGAAAGAAAGTCCTCTGCTCAGGCTCTATTAAACTCAAGTTTTGTTGATACAACACGTCTCCATGATGACCCCAAAATTCCATCCTTAGATTCAGAGTCAACACCTGGAATGGTTATATTTCAAATATCAGCCTCAACATTCTGAAGGCAAACTAGCATTTTTCTAAAAATCTGCATGTATTTGTCTCATTAAAATGAAATAAAATGTTGTTGTTATTACACATCTATGAAAAAGAGCCTGTGCAGCACCCAAAAAAACAAAATTGTACACATAACATGCGTTCATGATGAATAGATCTCAAAAAATGCACCACTGGTCACTTGAAAATAACAAAAAGTCTTATAATATGCAGTATGGAGAATTCATTCAGACCTGCTCTTGTGGCACAAATGTTTGTAGGTGATGAATTTTGTGTTGTGCTGCAGAGCAGAGCTGGTTTACTTTGAAACTCTTACAAATGAACATTGACTCTTACATTTACTTGGATCTGAAGACACAAAAAAACGTTACCATTAGTCTGCTTACGTTTGGTTCTGCTAATTATTGTTAGGCTATAGAAGCAATATCACCATGGATCATTTCACTACCCACTGAGCATGGACACGTCCAAAAGACGTCAAATAAACTTCTTTGTCGAAAGTTCAAAAGATGTCCCCTGAAGAGCCAGAATGAAAGTTTTTGCAACGTTTTTTTTAGATGTCTTTTTAGCGTTCACTCTTGAAGTCCAGGTGACTTCCTTATAAGATTCAAAATTAAAGATTTCGCTACGTCTTTTGTAGACGTCTTTTTAACAGTCACTCTTGACATCCTAGTGACATCCTTACAGGGTTGAAAATAACCTAAACCAAAATAGTCAAATAGTCCTGGATAGTTGTCAAGATATTAAGCTTTCTTGCATGTCCACAAACATCCTAGTCCTAGCCCGACATTCAGATGCTAAACCTGCTTTGAATGTCCACAGACGTCCAAGTGATACCCTATCTTGCACTCCTAGAGGTCCAAGAAAAGTCCCAGTCAGACGTTCATATACCAAACCTCTAGACGTCCAAGACAGGTCCTTGTTAGATGTTCAGATTCCCATACTGTTGTGGTTCCCTTGCCAGACGTTTAAATATTTAACCTGTGTTGTACATCTACAGAAGTCCAGGACAGGTCCCAGTTAGATGTTCATATACCAAACCTATTTTGAACTTCCACAGACGTCAAAGTGGTTCCCTAGCCAGACGTTTATATATTGAACCTGTGTTGCACACCCACAAATGTCCAAAAGGGGTCCTGGTCAGACGTCCAAATATTAAACCTGTTCTGAACGTCCATGAGATGTACAAAAGTGGACCTGGACTGACGGACGTTTAAGAGGCATAATCTGAATGTCTCCCTGACGTCATGATTGCTGGGGAGACTATCTTGCTGCAACTAATGAGAAATTTTACTATCTATGCCACCTTCTCTAGGTCATCAATGATATTGTCCTTTATACCTCTGCTTGTTTTTTTCTTAATATATATCATGTTTCTGTTTTGAAGCCAGTGATGTGCTGAGCCATCAGACATTTTGCATGAAAAATCAAAGAGTCTTTCTGGCTGATTTTGAAGATCTGCTCTTTAGAAAAAATTATACTGTAGCTCAAGTACAGGAGGACTATGTTTACATAATTTGTCTTAGTTTTAGAGCACACTTGACTTTGTTTTTAAATGAGATTTCGCTTTTATTCTGAAGGTGTCAGACCGGAAGTATTACTTGCGGAAGTTGAAAACCAAGAAAAGCCATTAACGGGCTAAACAAGCAGGATTGTATGAGACATGCAAGACTTGAATTGTACCAAAATCGCATTTTGAGTGAGTTTTTTGAACGTTGAGCCTTTTAACTAAAGCTACATATCTCGTGCGCTAACGTAGGGTAGCTAGGTATTTCTTTATAAACAGAGAAATAGTCAGCTAAAAGTTTGAGCTAGCTAGCTTTCAGTCCTCGCAGCGAAGACTTGTGGCAGCTGATGCTCCTGTAAGTGATGATAACCAGTTCACCAGTCAGCGTGATGCGACCAACATCAATACATTAGCATGTCAAATGAAAAAGAAAATAGCTTTTATTAATAAGTGAAGTTCACGTCACTGTCTGATGAGTGAAAATATCTTTAACATGCTGCCAAGACAAACACAGATTTACAAAGACGCATCACACTGACTGTGTTTGGAGGAACTGTGGTGAGAAAGATGTACTCTGTGACAGCATATGTTGTAAAACTGTAGAGACAATCTACCGTAATGTTTGTATTTCACTTGAATATGTATCAGTTTGAAGGCTGTTTGCAGTACAAGTTGCTCTTCACCTGAATTTAATTGTTTTCTGTCTCTGTCAATAGAGCATCGTTGTAAAGAAGTTAAGGACTGAGCCTGGCTAAGAGCAACGTTAGACAACAGAGGTGGGACAAATAACTAATATGGCAATTTATCACACCTGTAAAGCTTTTCAAAAACACAACTGTATCACAGTAGCTTCTTATATAATGCAGGGGCGAACGTGAATCACTGTTGGAAGTCATGTCTCCAGTGATTTTCTCCCTTTTATCATTTGAATAGTGGCACACATTTCATATCTTCTACATGGTGTGTGTGTCAAAAAGGCTAAAACACTTTACTGCACAGTTTGTTGCACCGTGATTCAGCTGTCATTAAAATCTTGTAAAATTAACACAATGAGTCAGTGAATACTAGGGGTGAAACGGTACACAGAAGTCATGGTTCGGTACGACTTTGGTACAGTGGGATGAAAACAACACAAAAAACTATATGCTAGGTTTCTTTATTTATGTGCAAGTTCCACCTGGTTTCCCCCTTGTTCTACCAGGGATAGTCGTTAGAGCCTTTTGTGCATAAAGCAGTAAAAAGTGAAAATGCACGTTGTCGTTTATGCAAGGTAGATAACAAAACAAATGTAAATGCCAATTTATACGGTAATGTCTTTGGCTCTGCCTGCTTTTACATGCAGAGGCTACTAAACAACAGTGAGGACAAGTGAGTTTCCACTCCACTACAACTGTTAAACAACGCTACCACAATGCCCTTGTCCGATCCACCACAATCTCTAATATTTCCAAATGGCTGTTTTGAAATAAGGGGGAAAGCTTTTAGGTGTGTTACTGCCAAATACTGGATTGGAATATGGAGCAGAATGGTTATACTCTCTCCCATTGACATATGCTCTCGCCACAGTGTGGCTGAAGGTTCAATTGACTGAACCTTGGCGCCCGTGCCGTGACGGTTCAGGAGGACCACATGTACCATTACACCCCTAGTGAATACACTTTGTGCACAACTTATTCCTTTTATGTAAAAATATCTGTCCATTCTAAAATTGTAAATTAATTACGTAAACTAAGTAAATTAGTTGTGGAGATATTCCCTCTCACAGTAAGTATTGTACAGTATTGTAAGACTTACAATACAGCATCTACAGTATTTAACAACATTGTGTGTCTACAGTGATTTTACTGGAACATAATCCAATGATGTACGCAGGAGTGAAACTAACAGTGGCTGCTATTATTGCCAGGTTTCAACCTTCTAACAGTCTTTGATGGACTGCTGACGTCAGCTCACTCCCTCACCTTGTACATTCCCTGATGATTCCCCACTCAACAAAACCGGTTGACATTACACTGTAGGTTTAAATAAACATGGCAGATGCTCAAGACCAAACTCATGGTCACACAGGCCTCAAAAGACCAGCTCTAAAGAAAGCAAAGCCTTCCACCAATTCAAAGAGATATTTGTCTCGAGTGAACATTGGACTGGCATTTGGAAGGTGGCGTGCATTGAAAGCAGCAAATGGATTGAAATCTGATGCAGAAGTCGCCCAGTGTCTTCTGAATGCGTAAGTTAACCTCCCAACAGCTTCTTGTGTGTTTGCAGCTTGCCAGTTTAATTCCTTCGAAGTGGGCTTACAGTGCGATCTGCATCTACACGCATAGAGCTAATCCTTCTTGTGAAGCTTCACCATGCCTTGCTGTTAATGTTGCTGCTAGCTTGACCTGTCGAGCAAAGGAGGGGATGGACAGTGTGACTCTCGGAAAGGGTTTTGTCATTCCAGTGAAGCTGACAAGGGAAAAATGTGGCTTTCAAGTTATGAAATGATAAATGACAGCAAATAGGAATTGTATTCCATTGTCCTTTTACCTATAGGCTATCGGCAGAGCTATATAGTTTGACTTCCTCCACAGGCCACAAGTAATGAATATACACTTAGTTATGAATTGTTGTGGAATTTCGGCTCGTTTGACCATTCAGGAGAGATGAAGAAGACTCAGAGACACCGATGACTTATGTTGAGATAGTTTATAAAACAAGATCTTGGAGGAGCAAAATAACAGCACATCTGTCTGCACAGAGTGATGCCATGATAATCCTAACAAGTCTTCCCGAATGATCACATTATATCTACAGCTTCAGGGAGCATCCCTCCCATACATGGTTATCTGTTTAACAACATATCAAGGGGGGTGAGTGCAGAGTTCTTCTCATCTCTAGCCAGAGGGATAGGAGGAACATAGGTCACAGACACTAAGTCTGCTAACATAGATAAATCGAAGGCCTCTTCACGAGTTGTACACAAACAATCAGCTTTGCCTTGGCTTGGTTTGTCAGACATGTGTTCTGTAGACATATCTATAGTAGCTTTGACTGACCAGGTTGCAGAGACCATGAGATATGCCCCTCATAGAGCAGTCTTCACTATCCTTATCCAGACTTTAACGTCTGTACAGGGTACGTATGACGTCCTATTGTATGAGGACAGAATGACCTGGGAGAATCATATTTTTTTTTCATTTTTTTCATATTTATCCCCCTGTGTGTAAGCTACAAAACCATCGAGCGTGAAATGGAATCTATCGATATGTGTTTGTGCTTCTCATGTGAGCTGTAACATCATCACTGCACATTTCTATTCAGAATATTAACATAGGAACTTAATAACTTGCTTGAAAGTCGTGACCCTGAGAATTCAAAATCTACTAACCAACACACCTTTCTTACTGAACCCAGAAGAATCTTCTCATTCTTTTTTTGCTACTTTCCTTTTGGCACTAAGCTGCTTGTACACCTTCATGCAATGTTGAATTGCAAGATTGAAACGCTGTCATATTGCACACTTTTCTTTCTTCTGTTTTGCTGTTTCTGACAGGTGCTGTTTTCTCTTGCGCGCTACGCTGCAGTGGCTACTCTCATGATCCCGCCACATTTAGTCATTTATCGTTAAAGCCAGTGGCACAAAGTGCATTTACAAGTATTTATATGATGTGACGAGATATATCTGTTACGTATTGTGACTTCAGTGTTTTTGACAAGCTACAGTGCAAGCAGTGAAAGTCTCTATTTATTTGAACCAGCCATTTGCACCACCAGTGTGATACTTGTGCTGTTATTCATGTGTTATAGTGTTTAGTTCAGGTGATGTGAAATGTGACACCTCTAGTGTGCTGGTTCTGTTCTGATTCTGGCATATAATGAGTTATTTATAGATGTTGCCGATAGCTTTAATGTGATTTTGACACTATAAAACTACTATTGCATCATCCTTGCTTTGCTCAATGTGACATATTTCCACATGCTACAGTCCAGGTACCAAGGTTAAAAAAATAGGTGCATTTTGTTAGCTCCTCAATATAGAGTAGGTAATGTTATCAACCTCGATCTCGACTGTCTGTGCATGTGTGTGTGTGTGTTTGTCTCTATGTATGAAGAATGAAGAGGTTGCCCTCCAGTTCAGATTCCTTTGGAGCCAGTGATAAAAAGATTAAATTCTCCCAATCGGAAGTAAGAGACAATATTGTGTGATTGACAAATGTATACTTTTTCATATACATTTTTTAAATACACTGTATTATAAAAGGGATGCACGATATAAAAAGGGCTGATAAACACAAGAGTGCAGCCCACGACACGTTCCAGTTCCACCATCCACCTTTGCTCACTACATCCTGGCCTTACTTACCCTCAGGTGTTAATAAACTACAGGTTGTAATTGTCTTCTTAAAATATGAAAATGTAAAATTATAGGTCACCTTATCAGTATCAGCCATGAAAAGCAGGCGATTATCATTATCGGTATCTGCAGAAAAAAATCCATATCGTGCATCCCTTTATCATAACTGTCCTCATGAACACAGCTCCGCTAAAAGCCTGCATGCATGTGTGTTAATTTCGCTCATGTGTCCACAGGTGCAGACTCTGATTGAGCAGGAGGTTCGCAGCGTGTTGAAAAACAATGAAACCAAGCTGCAGGGTTTATATGAAAATATTCAACATCTGGAACATGTCGACTACGAAAGCTCCATCAAAAAACTGGAGGTTGGTTGAAGTAGTGGCACGCATCTTTAATTCACTGCTGGCAGGTGTGCTGTGCTTCAACAAAATGAATTCTAGTTTATATATAGTTTGGGATTGTCAGAGTTGGTTATAGGTTGGTGACCAGACACACAAGTAATGTTGTCACTAACGCCCTTCCTAATTCTCCAATTGACTTTTTTTCCTTTGTGCTATGAAAATGATAAAAGCACATCTGACATTCTCACTGCCTCTATTGTTCTTAATTTCTTCATTCCTTACTTTCATCAAGCTCTTTTAAAATCTGTCTCTTGCTCTTTGTTTTGTGTTATTCTGTCCTGCCATTTCTGAATTCGACAGCTACTGGTAAATCTTTTAAGCTTCCATTCTTCTGTGGTCTCGCTTCAGCCATTGTTCGTTGTTTTCAAGTTGTTCCCCCATTAGATCAAACCCACTTGATTAGAACACAGATGCTTTCTACCTTTTCCTCCATGTTTTTGTTATTTCTTATCTTTTTAAGCTAAAAGTAATCAGACGTGAATGTCTTGTGTGTGTGTGTGTGTGTGTGTGTGTGTGTGTGTGTGTATGAATACCTTAAACCCAATAAATCCTGACAGAATGTTCTCTTCCTCAGGCTCGAGTTAACACCGTAAGCCAGAGAGCAGAAGCAGCTCTTGCCTACATGGCAAAGAAAAAGAAAAAGGTTTGGTATATACATATATATGCACACGCACACGCACACACACACGCACACACACACGCTTGCATATGTATTGCATATTGGCCGACATGCACATTCAACAGGACTCAACAAACATTTTTGACTTTCAGAGCCCGCTGCCATCTCTTGTTAATGTGGACATCATGAGGTATGTAGAACCAGGTTCAGTAATATTAGTTGTCAGTTATAAAGGCCCTGATTTTGTGAATTTTTTGCCTTGGATTTATTTGCATTTAATCAGCTTTTAAGACAATTTGATTTGCCATCCAACCCTGCAGGTCAGAGTCTGAGGATGAAAACAAGGAAACCAGTGTGTCACAGAGTAAGAGCCCAGCGAGCATGCATGCATGCACTAATGAATACTTATTGCATTTTTGTGTTGTGGAGTATTTATTCTGTGCTTTTTTTTCTTTTAGAAAAAATGAGCGTGGAGTGTATGGACTCCAAGAGTGGAGAGCTTAATAAGTTGATGGTAAATATGTAGTTCATTCATTCTGTGTTTTTTAATTAGTTTGTGTGATTTGAAATATATTAAATTATCAGCTTCAAGGGAAGGCCTCAGAATGAGCGAAAAAATACTCAATCTCCACACAGGTCAATACTAATTGAGGCTTTTGTGGTCAAGAAGGTAACCATGTACTATAAAGAAAGATTTAATGTTAAAATTGGTTATTTATAGAGCCTGACCAATACACCAGTTAGCAGATATAATCGTTCCATATTGGCCTATCACGTATATATTGGTATCCTGTATATGTTATCTGTTATGCAGTGGTATCCATGGCCCCCGTTATACAATTGTTGGCCATCCCATTTGAGAGTGCCTGCCTTCCCATCTCCTAGTGAGTTGCTTTTCCCTCTACTTGCCTCTAAGTAATGAGCACTGTATGCACAATATGCTTCTATCTGATATTTAACATCAGGTATTATTTATTTATGGTAAATTAATAATGAAAACAAGAACAAAATAAGAAATGCCTACCCAGCCAGACGATTTTGACTGTCTGCCCCAAGATTTTTTTAGTGGCTCCTTCTGGATCATTGCAAAAAATGCTTGTGTATCGGCCGATAAAGCAATACCGGAATTTTTTACTCCCTATTAACGGTTTTCGGCCTCAAAAATCTAGTATTGGTCAGGCTCTTGTTAATTGACTATTAATTTTGAGTAAACGAAAACCTGTGTAAACATAAAGGTTTAAGTTGATCGGTCCTTTCTGTCCAGGAAACCACAAAAACGGCGGTAGACAAGATGCAAGCCGAGAAGAAAGGTAAAATAGTTTATATTTACTTTATAGTTTATATTTTATTTTTTTGTTTGTATAGCGAAGGTTTAAACTTGTTAAATGTCTATGAAATGTAGCTTCTGATGATATTATTTCACCATGTAGTGGGAGAAACTGACACCATAAGCTGTTATAATGACCCAAATTAAATAATATGAGTCAGTGAGTACATGCATAAATAACATCCGTTTTTTCTTCTCTCTCGTCTCTTCCTCTGTTACTTGTCACTTGTATGTAATCCGTGTTAAGCTTTGACGGCTGCCGTAGCAGATTTAAATAAGGAGCCGTCTCCTCCGCTTCATACTCCTTATGGCTCTCCTGATTGTAAGGTAGGATGCTTCACTGCATGATAAATCATTTTGAAAACATGCCACGCTAAAATATGTTATGTGTAACTAATGACAAGCATTTCAAACAATGGTAAGATGTTTATTCTCATTGTTCATCTTGTATATTGCATATATTCATTCATCTTTCTTTTCCACGCTTTGTTGTGATGTGTAATTCAGGGACTCGACATAAAGAAAGAGCCAGAAAATATTGAGGTCTCCAGGCAGTTGGAGGAGCCCAAGGTGAAAGCAGGTTGCTCCTCTTCTGGCCATAGTAACTGTTCTGAGCGCTCAGACTTAAATCAGGTAATACACCAACTCACACTAACCAACAGGAGAAATTCACATCACTGTTTGCTAACAATAAACCTCCCCTGTCTTCCCCTTTCCTCACCCCAAGGACAAGCCCTTGTATCCTCCTCTTCCAGCCATCACCTTCACCTCCGTCATCAGCACAGAAATGGCCTCATACAACATCCCCCAGAGACCCGAAGTACGTCTGGCTCTCATCAGGAACCCCCCCAGCCTTTCTGTGCTTTGGAACGTCTCACAGAAAGACCCATTGGCGCCTCCCCTGGATAGTTACAGGTGAGATGCAGTGTGTTGAGAAGACGGGTATCAACTCTACTACATTTACACTTAAAGGGACTGCTTCTTTGACAGTCATTTAAAAACTGACTAAACCGTATTTGAAGTAGCTCCAACAATTTGAGAGAATTGCATCGTTCTCGTGCCCAAGTTTGTGTAGCAAGTGTAGCCAGAATAAACCATCCTCTCTCCGGTCTTTGTCTGAAACACGCAGACTTTATGGAGTAACGAATTTTGAGAAATGAAACAAATCATGTTGGCCATGTGCCTGCTTGTCCTCCCAAGCTATGTTCAACCAACACAAATTGACTGAGCTCACTATATTATATTTGGTTGAGTATGTGGCTGGGTTAGGTCATGGATCCAATTTTGAGAGTGAAACATAAGATGTATTCCAGAATGCTAGGGAACATGCTGATGTTATTATTATTTTTTTTAAACGTTTGGTCAATAAAATGTAAAAAACAGTGAGAAAAAAAAGCCAATTACAAATTTTCAGAGCCCATGGCGTTATCTTTAAATGTCTTTGTTTCGATTGACCAAAATTCCAGTTCTTTGTTGACCATTATATATGGTCAAGAAAAACACCAAATCCTGACATTTGAGAAACTTGAACCTCTGGATGTCTACCTCTTTTTCACAATTTTTGTATGGAAAATGACTGAAATGGTTCATAGATTTTTTTTCTTTTGATCGACTAATTGATTAATCGACTAAATGTTTCAGCTCTAATAGAATTCCGTATTTAAAAGGAGATTTTATCAAAACTACAAATCAGGGCTCCAGGGTGTGATTTTTTTGGTCGCAGATGAGCCCAAAAATCTTTCAAGTGCGACTAAACATTTTCATTGGTTGCACCGGTGCGCTTGAAATTTAGAGTTTTTTGTTGTTGTTCTTGTAACTTCCTGTCTGTTTTGCAGTTAGCAATCCCCTCCCTCCTCTCCTAAGTCACAAATTGTGTTATTGGGTGCAACTAAGTTATGTGCTGGTGCACTTAAATGAAAAAGTTGAGTGCATCAGTGCAACCATTGTGAAAAATGAGTCTGGAGCCCTGTAAAAGCTGTCACCATCTGAAACATCGAGACAGCATTTGGCATGTCTGAATCATATATGAACATGTTGAGACAAGCAGCCACACTCAACCAGGTTGATTACAGGAGTGATGTCATTTCACACATCTGTCTGAAGAGTATTACACTATACTGCTTATGTCAACATCTGACCACCAGATGGAAGCAGACTTCAGCAGGTCAGTGGTCCTCACTACTGCTCTGCTCGCCTTATCTTTCATTACATTCTCTTTCTCCTCTCTCACCTGCTGCAGCGTCTACATGACCATGGAAAAGGTCAAGGGTAGCGGCGTATTCCCAAAGTGGAGTTCCATTGGTGAAGTGAAGGCCATAGATCTGCCCATGTGTGTGATGGTCAGCAAGTACAAGCCCGGGCGCAAGGTGTGTGTCACTGTGGTGGGCAAAGACATTTTTGGCCGATACGGACCCTACAGTGAAGTTGTAACCGCAGACATACCTGACGCACTGTAGTTGGGAGGAGGCTCTGGCCTCAGAGGAGAGACATCACATGCAGCTGTTGTCATGTGGGATTTTCTTGATACATGATTTTTTATTTTGTAAAATGAAATAAAAAGAATGGAATGTGAACTTTACTGTTACCACAGTGCCCTCTAGCAATGATTATGGTTCCAATGGAAGCGGCGTAGCAAGCCATGTTTAAGGCACTTCTTTCTCTGTCAAAGTATTTATATTGTGTGTTTATCCTGCTTTAAGAGAGGAAACTCGCACACTGTCAAGTGCCAGAACAACAAAGAACAGGTCGAGCTTTAATGTCACTTTGTTAATGTCAGTGTTTATGTCAACATGAGGTGATTAAGCCATAAATTAGCTGTCATTTCACTTTTGGAAAAAAATTGGATTTCACAAAGTTTTATTAATGTAAACAGAAGGTAGTATTTTTAATTGAGCCAATAAAGTTCACAATGTTTCAATGTTTTTGAATTTTTGTCATTTATTAAGTAAAAATCTGAATCACACTGAATCAACTGGCCCAACAAAATCCAACATATTGAGGCTAATGGCTATTATTTTGCCCCACTTGTAGCAAGCATTTAAGAATAGACATGAATTTTTAATGGTTCCAACAACTTTGTTTTCTTGTCTGTAGTACGAATTACTACCTCGCTGGGCAGCTAGCAAAGCTCTACTTTAAGTCTAGTTCAGCTTTGACTGCTAATAACATAAAGTCCCTTATTATTTGTATCCGCGACCAAGTGTCTATTGAATTCATGAGGCTCAAGTCACATGCCTTAGCACTGAATGCAATCTCTAAAGAATGCAGTGCTTCTTTTGTTTAACATGTAAACACTAAGCAACTGTTGTGCTCCAGATGTTTCCTTTTTCCTCTTGGTAGCGCTTGTTGTAGATGAAGTACTCTTCAGGAAAAATGCAGAGACTGCTGCTCCTCCGATTTTGTGGAATCGTTGTCCGTGTCCTCCAGGTAACAGTGGACAGGAAACAGTCCTGGTTGTTCAATCACCATCTGAGCAAGCTGAACCTGTCATCCTCGCAGCTGTCGAGTTCATCTGCCGAACAAAAGCCTTTGTAAGAACACATCTTCTCTTCTGATCAAATTCTGTCCAATCTTGTCGTGATGCGAACTATGTTGTAGATAAAGTATTCTTCACGAAAAATGCAGAGACTGCAGCTTGTGTGTTCAAAGGAGTTAAGTTGCAACAAAACTGAAACTTGGTACGAGTGTCCATCCTCTGTAGACAGAATCCAACAATTAAGATTTGATTACAGGAAGACGTCTGTTTCCTGTTTTAATGTACTTTCAGTACACATCTATTTCCTGATACCAATTTGTCCCAACAAACAGGAAATAAGAAGAGTGAGAACCTAACATGAATTTGGTCTTAATAATATATCCATGCACTATGTCCCCAATATATTCAATAATGCAAATACACAATACGCTCTGCTCTCCTGCCAGCTGGCAGCAGTCAACAGTCTCCTCCCTCTCTCCCTCGGCCTGTCTGGAGGTCTTACATTCAGTATGTGTAAGTGAAGAAGACAGGAGACACTGCCAGTCAGTCACAACAGAGGCTTGGCAGTCAAAACTGCAGAGACTTGTGAACATGACCTGGCTGGCCCTTAAAGGGGCAGTCCATGCAAATCACACAACATAAAATAGTTACCAAAAAGTTAAAGTTAGTTCACAAAGATTTATTTCTCATTTTTTCTGCATGGTATATATTTTTTTCAATTGTATGTGCATTCATATATTTCTCAATGTATTTGATCCTTTAAAAATGTTTTCCCAATAAGCCAGGTTTGGACCGTTTGGCCAACCATGTGCCGAGTTTCCTGTACTCATGGCACAACCGGACCTTCAGTGGTCCCAGATCCACCTGACACACTGAACTGGATAAGCAGGTATAGTAAAAAGCACAGAATGAAACCCAGGAGTAATACAGAAAAGAGACTGTTACCCTGTTTTTAAATGCAGGTGAGGTTAAATGTTCCAGTGAGATCCAGGGAAGAAGATCCAGATATTCAATATACGGCAAGCCCCCCAGCTTCATCCCCTGGAAATCAGCCCTGTGGTAAGATCGTGCAAGTCACTTGGATCGGTACCATCCAGAACACACACATAATAAAAGGTGTAACCTGACCCTGCTACTGGACTCTAACCTGATCAGGTTTGAGTCTTGACCCAGGGCCTGTATCGTTAACTATAGATTTTTCAATTCAGCTACAAGTAAGACCATGTGAAAGATACAGATTTCTCAATTATAAGCAATGTCACCAGAACCATGAATTTGTAAGCCTGGGCCCTGTATTTACGTTTTTTGGTGTGTAAAACTATTTGGAATCGGTCCAAGTTTCAGAGTGACACTTCTCCTTACACAAGACTTGTGTTTCTTGTTTCAAAATGAATCTTATTATTTAACAAAAAGATCTATCTCTGTAAGAATTGTTTCCAGAATTTCAGACACTGAGAATAACTATCCCAACCTGTCAGTGACAAAAACAAGCACTTTTAGTGAATGTAACTTTGACGGTCGGAGTTGCCCCAAAGGATTGCATTACACCCATTGCAGCCATGTTGCTGCTGCCAGCTTAGCAGAACTACTGGACCGATTTCAAAACTGATGGTAACTGAATCTTTTACACACCAAAACATTTAAATATAGGGCCCAGATTTAAAAATACCGGAATTCCCCTTTAATATGATATGAAATGAATCGATACTTGAAAGAAAATTCAGTTAAAGCAAAACAATTATATATTCAACAAGTGCAATGTTTTCAATATAATCACACAACAAGAATAGAATAAGAAGCCGCAGAAATACTAGAAATAATTTTCAGATATTAAAAGTGAGGCTAAGGTTGTAAACAGTTGTGGAAAATCTGAGTCAAGCCCAAAGATGGTGGGCTAACACCTCTTATCACACTTTGTGGTCACAGCAACAACAGACAACAAGAGAACAAGTCCTCATTCACTTCAGTTGTTTAGGAGAGTGCTGCAACTCTGTTTTGCTGTGAAGCTCCAGAAATGTTTTGTGGACGACAAGACATCAACAGGTCTTACGTCAGCATGGGCGTGAGAAGATAATGACTGATTTTTCATTTTTAGGTGAACTTATCCTTTAAAGTTGACTGAAATGACTTGCATTGCACATCTCGTATTGTAATTATTACACTCTGTACTCAGTGAGGTGTACTTACCCAGGGGTTACATTTGTCTTGCATCTATAGAGGGGCAGGATTTGTAACCATTTCGGCTTATAGGTCTCTGCTTTTGTGCTGCCGGTCAGGCACGCTTTGATATTATGCTGTGTATTAACGAGTGCAGCTGTAAAGGGAGTCATTAGACCCACACTGAATGGCTGCTCCCAGCATCAGCAGTAGTCAACGCGTACGTGTGTGTCTCCCTCCGACCAGCAGGACCCAGTGGGGAAGCAGAGCAGAGCTATGGGCCTCCTAAGACCACTTAAAAACACACACACATAGTTGCACTGACACACGCATCCGTGCACACACAGTGGCCTAATTAGAGCTGACAGCGGAGGAGAGAGAGCTTATGAAAAGAGGGTGAGGAAAAGGGAACAAAAAAAAGAAATCCAGATAGAGAAAGCAGAGGTGGAGCAGAGAGAGCGATTAGGGAGCAAATTCGCTCTTTAAAGTTTAAAAGTGAAGTGTTGGCAGAATGGTGACCTGCTTCTTTAGTCCCTTCCCTCCTGTAAAATGGATGAAGCGTATGGATTATTACACCTTTCATAAATATGTGCTCGAAAAATGCAGGTCCCTTTTCATCTTATTTTTTTTTAGCTTTTACATACAAGTTTAAGGGAAGTTTATGGAATACTTTTAATGTATACATTGTTGACCATTATATATGAAAATGGGTGACCTCCATAATTATTTTAAGTCTAAGATACGTTAAAGGGACAATAAGAAGAGAACTCAGGGTCTGACTAACAAACAGTGTAGCATTTGTTGATTTACGGACAGGCGCTCAAATCCAATTTACAACTGGAGGAACCTAAAAGAGACTATGCAGAGGATCTGTTTGAGTATCCCTGAACGTGCAAAACACAGAATTTTACAACCTTGGAAAATAAGTGAGTAGAATATTCACTTGTACAGTACATGAACAGATCATTTGTAAGGGGCAAGGGTAACCTAAAAAGGGCACATTCCTTTACATGGTGAATTATTTGGTGGCAAGGAAAGTTTTGTAAATGACTTTACTACTGTAAAAATGATTAATATATGTTTCTAATGATCATTTTAAAACAATGGCTGCACCGTTGATTCTTTAAAACCAGAGTACAGGGGGAAAAGATAGCTAGACAACTTAAAGGGGCACTATGTAGTTTTGGAGTAAAGTCACAATTTTAATATTTACATTAATGAGGTGATAATGAAAATATATAACTATATTACTGAATAAACAAGGAGTTCTCAGAGGAAGGTAAGGTCCCCAGGACACTGTTTGAAGCTAGAAAGGTGGCAGGGTCCGCCAAATATAAACAAGGTAAAACAGCATGAAATTGTGTTGTCCTTTAAGGTCGGTTTATTCAGTCATGAAAACGTGAGAGTTTGTTTAGGCAGAAAAAAATATAGTCTTTGAAGATCTTTCTCTTCTGATTGATAACACAGTGCACCTTTAATCATTTAAAACTTACATAAATAATTCCAGGATTAAAACTACACATGACTGCAAAGTTGCTGAGATCCTAAAGCCAAAATCATAGCTAACATTAATACAGAGCCAAGTTGGTGACTGCCAGCACTGGCTGTCTTTAACTCATTTGTCCCACTGACTGTAGCCTGTGATGATCAGTGCCATCACTTATCTGTTTATGTCAAATCCAACTATTTAGATGGATGTGATTCTGTATGCCGTACTTACATAGAACATACACCAGACTGTCTTTAATTAAGACGCATCTGAACCACAAAAACCCTCTGCCAAAATGCTGCCCTTGTTAGTGAACATCTGGCTAATGATTAACACAGGACAGTTGCCAAAGTCTGGCCTTTGTTTCTGTCCATGCCAGACAACAACCTGGAATAACCTCTTATCAAAAAAAAAGGACAGACACATCATACAGCCTAAATGGACTTGCAGGCTGCTGGACGATGCCATAAAATTAGAAGGAAGTTTGGTTTTCCTCTGACACAAGTGAGGATTTCACACACACACACACACACACACACACACACACACACACACACACACACACACACACACACACACACACACACACACACACACGCACGCGCTTTTTAGGTCCGCCCAACAAAATGCTCACGTCCTGTCTCTGACAAGAGTAGTCTTTCTCCGGGTTGTTCACAAGTCGATAGACCCACAAGCATTGGAAATGCAACATGTTCTTCTCTCCTGCTGCAGATTACCACAGGACCTCAGACAAAAAGGTAAAATAACACATTTGAATATATTTTTAGGTATTTAAACACAATATGAGTAGTCCTGTCAAATAGCTTATGTTTTAGTTAAATCAAAAACAACACAAGTTGCTGTAGAGGTGTAGACAATACAAATACAGACCAAACAAACATTGCTTTTACTTTAAGCATAAATCAAATTATCAAGTTCATAGTAAAACAGAATATGGGTTCACATCATTTACTTCAGTTAGTACATGCATTGTACATAAAGGCAGCAAATTTGGCTGCTCTGAGGAAATTATGTTTGTTTACAGATTCACTGCGCTGACACTGAAGAAATAACATCATGGGGAGCCTATGCTCTGCACTCAGGAGGGGTACAACAGAGGAGAAGGAGTGTCACAAAGTTGACCATGAGAAAGACAAAGTTTCCACCACAGTCGAAAGTGGAGAAATGTCTGCTCTCCTCCAAATGAGGTCAACTATGCCAGAGGAGGGTGGAGCTGTAACGGACATAACAGAGGAGGAGACTTTAAGGAGGCAGGAAGAAGAAAATACTGATACTGCCTCTGAAACACTGGGTTGTAGTGAGAAGAGCAGCACACTGCTACATGAGTCCACCTTGGTTGAAGTTAACACCCCTAGGTGAGATTAAATATAAACAAATAAAAATAAAAAAATGCTTTGGTTCTCAGCATTGTTAACTGATTAATCTATAAAGCACAGTTGTTTTGTCATTTGTCAGTCCTGGCCTCTCTGAAACACATGATCCTGATTCAGCCATCACAGAGAAGAAAGGTGAGTTAATACATTTAGGAGCAAACGCTATTTTAATTTAAATTGGTGACCATAAAATAACAATAACAAGAACAGTATATACATGCTTTAGAGGCCATTCATCCTGCTGCATGCTTGTGATTGGTAGCTGTGTCCAATGACATCTTGTGTTCGTCTTTTTAAAAGAAGCTGCCTGGGTGGACGACAACCGGGCTAAGCTCATTCAGAGCGTCAGCTCAGTGATGGTAATAGCGGATGAGATGTTCCAGCAGAAAATAATCCATAATGAGATGTATGCCAAAATCGAGGCTGCCAGGACCAGCCAGGAGCAGATGAGAGAGATTTACAGGGCCCTCACATCCACAAAAGCCAAATCTGCCTTCTTCAAAATCCTCCTGAAAAATCAACCAAAACATTGTCAAAGTACGTAAGGTCTGATTTTTAAAAAACTTTTTTGAAGTCTTTGTCTAACATGATGGTAATTTGATGCTTTTAATTGTTAATGGTGGAGTTGGGACTGATCCACTCAGATTATAGTTCGGATTTAATTCACTTGTTGGATATTAGACTGATGTCACTAATCCACAGATCGATTCAGATTCCATAGTCTGAGATGTTTTTATATCCCCCCTGTTGCTAACACCACAGAGCTGGTAACAGATAATGCTAATGCTATTGTTGTGTCCACTTAAATATCAGTCACTTGTCAAGTGCAAATGAGAGTTGGTCAAAACACCAAGTTTGACACAATATTTTATTTTCTAGAAGTTCTTTATTGCTTGCAAGCCAGAGTCATTCATCAGCAGCGCATAGATGATGACTGAAGATAGGCAGTCTCTCCTCATCCTTTATAATAGCAGAAAACAATACTCACAATTGTAGCATAGTAACAAGATTACATATGATCTCACTCCAGACAGCATTCTAATCATCTCCACATTCGCCTCAGGATACACATATGCAAGAACAACATATCAAAATAATAAAGGGACATTAGAGAATTTCTCTCACACTACAGTATATTGCAGGGCAATACATTAATGCTTACATTTGCCAATTAAATTCTGTGTTCAGATGAGTAAAATGCCTCACGCAGTGTCTGATAGGGCATATGAAAAATAAACATGATTTCCCTGTAAGCTATCTGAAATTAAACTGCATACTGTATCGCCAAAGTGGAGCTTTTCCAGCTGAGCTGCTGTGCAAAAAAACCCCCAAAAACTCTGATATACTGGACACTATAGATTAGCTCTGGGATCTGCAATTTCATATACGACATAATGTTTCCAACCTTTTAATGTCTCTGGAATTCTGCATGCAGGAGACTTACTTTGGTGGATTGGTGATTTGGATTGGTGCATCTCTAATTTTAAAAGTCCAGTTTGTAAGACAGTTGAGTATACAGTCTTATTCCCAACTCATCAAATACTGATGCTTTGGCTTGGTCGGTTGGGCCAGCGTTTACAGAGTTAGAAATGAGACTCTCTCTTACAGATTGGACCTCAAACACATTAACAAGATCAAATGCAGTACACTGTTCAAAGTTGTTATGACCCCAGAGGTCGTATAAACATTTCTATTGTATGTGCTTTAATTGCCTCTGTGCTTTAATGCACCTCTGTGTTACCTGAGTGTGTGAGTGTGTGTGATTGGTTGCAGGTGTGTTTGGTTGAGTGAGTGTAGGTTGTCCAGGGAGCTGATGGGTTCCTGCCTTAAAGCCAGAAGTTTAAAGGCCGGCTCATCCCGCTTCCTGTGGGCTCTCCTCTCTCAACCAGACTGCCAGCATGTCTGTTTGGTCTCATTTTTATGTTGCGCCAGGGTTTCCCCTAGGCCTTGGTCGTAACAAAAAGTATTGCTTCTTACGTAATGTTTTGACATCAACTCTTTCATTGCAGCAGAGGATCTCGTCAAAGGAGTCAAGAAGAAGCACAAAGCAGTTCTAAGGGAAAGGTTTAAATATGAGTTTGAAGGCACTGAGACGGATCATAAGGATGCCAGATCACTAGACAAAATATACACAGAGCTCCACATTATACAGGGAGAGAGTGACCGTGTCAATCAAGAACATGAGATCTGGGAGATTGAAGATAAGACGAGGAGTCAAACATCTGAAGGCACTAAAATCAACTGCAATGACATCTTTAAAAGGACAACAGAAGATAGTGTCTCATCTGGGCAAGACGGAGAAGTGAAAGGTATCAGAACTGTGATGACAAAGGGAATTGCTGGCATTGGAAAAACTGTCTCAGTGAAGAAGTTCATCCTGGATTGGGCAGATGGGACAGCAAATCAGGACTTGGACTTCATCTTTGTGCTACCATTCAGGGAGCTAAATCTGGTCATAGAGAATCAGTTTAGCCTTGAGACACTCGTGAGAGAATTCCATCCAGAGCTTAAAAACATAGCAGTTGCAAATATATTTGCTAATCACAAAGTGTTGTTCATCTTTGATGGTCTCGATGAAAGCCAACTGAAACTGAATTTCAAGATAACAGAAAGACTAACAGATACCACCAAGGAGGCATCAGTGGACACTCTGGTGACCAACCTCATCCGGGAACATCTTCTTCCCTCCGCTCTTGTCTGGATAACCTCAAGACCAGGAGCAGTTCAGCGCATCCCTCGCCAGTACGTACACCAGTGGACTGAGGTCAGAGGATTTAATGATCCACAAAAAATACAGTACTTCAGGAAGAGAGTTGAGGACAAGGCAGTTGCTGAAATAATTATTAACAACATCATGATGTCCCGAAGCTTATACATCATGTGTCACATACCCATCTTCTGTTGGATTGCGGCGAAAGTTCTTGGATACTTACTACAAAAAATGGACAACACTCAAGATGAAAACAGAAAGATACCCACAACTCTTACTGAGATGTACACACACTTCCTGTTCATTCAAATGCAGGTAGCAACGGACAAGTATGACAACCAGAATGAGATCGACGCAGAGGAGATCTTCAAGTCAAGTGAAGAGTTCATTTTGAAACTAGGCAGAATGGCATTTGAACATTTGAATCGGGGCAACATCATTTTTACTGGCAATGATCTGAAGAGCTATGGCATTGATGTTCACAAAGCAGGAGTTTGCTGTGGGTTGTGCACAGAGATATTAAAGGAAGAGAATGTGTTCAACACAAGAAAACTCTACTGCTTTGTGCATTTGACAGTTCAGGAGTACTTTGCCGCTCTCTTTGTGTACCACACTTTTGCACGTAAACAAATTGACTCTCTAAGCCTCAAAGATTTCCTGCTCACAGGGTCTGAGGAAGAGCTCAAGTTGGAGTTGGATGCAGATCCAATTGATTTACCTTTGGATGAGCTGATTGAAATTTCAGTAGCTAATTCAGTTGAGAGAAAGGCAGGAGAACTGGACATGTTCGTCAGGTTTCTGATTGGCATGACTCTACAATCAACACAAGATCTACTTCAAGGCCTGATTCAACAGAAAGAGGATCACTCTGCAGTTGTTGAGGCAGTTAGGACAAGTCTAAAGGAAATAGGTTTAGGGGACTGCTCACCTGACAGATGCCTGAACGTTGTTCACTGCCTGATCGAGCTGAAAGACAGTTCCATACATGATACTGTGCAGCAGTATCTGAAACCAGATCATAATCCAGAAACAAGGCTCACCCCTGTTCAGTGCTCAGCTCTGGCTGATTCAGTTCTAATGTCAAATACACCTCTAGATGAATTTCACTTGAAAAAATACAGACCAGCAGCAAAAGGTTTTTTTAGGCTACTCCCAGCTATGAGGAACAGCAAAAAGGCAAGGTGAGCTGGTAACTAAGCATGGGTTGACTGCTTTTGCATGCAATCACTTTGTCACTGACTTTACTGAAACAAAACTCAATATGTCCCATGTGAGCTGAAATGTTGGCTTAATGCAGCAAACACACAGCACACCTTTATAAAAATGAACAATAATTGAATATTAATTGCATTCATCTAAAACTTTATCTGATTATGCATGATTGTTTCTTTTAATTTTGGCAGAATCTCAGGGGTTTGGCTTGATGTTTGGTATTGTGAAACAATCTCCACAGCCCTTCGAGTGCCAAACTCCCCGCTTACTGAACTGCATCTGATAAATAGTGTATTTGGTCCCAAGGGTACACCGATGTTGATTGACGGACTGATGAACTGTCAGTGTAAACTTGAAGCTCTGAGGTGAGTAAAACTATTATTTTTTGCTTTATTTTGTTACTATATTTCTTTTTTGTTCATCTTTTTTGTGACCCCTAGTTATATATTTGTGTAGGAAGTGAAACACATAAAAGGCATCAGCTTTCAAGTCAAGTCAGTCTTATTCTTATTCCCACAGCACCAAATCACAACAAAAGTTATCTTATGACAATTTAGATTTAAAGCAGGCTTAGACCGTAGACCGTAGTTTAGAGCAAGCACTTGGTGACAGTGGCAAGGAACAGCTGCCTTTTAACAGGCTGAAACCTCGGAGCAGACCCCGACTCAGTCAGTACAGTGCCATGCTGGCAGCATTTGGGATGGCAGTGTAGGTTGATCTCCTAACTTATCAGTTGGTCATGTCATTACTCTTGTCCAGACTGTATTATCTCCACAACTTGTACACACATCCTGTGCTTATAGCCTCTCAGGTCATGGATATGGTGGAGACCTACTTGGGAGTTTTGTAACCGCTATCAAGTCAATCTTCTCAAATCTGAGAGAACTGGAGCTGAGTGGCAACATACTGAGAGATGCATTATCCTCTGTGTTTTCTGATGGGCTAGGCAACCTGGAGAAGCTCAGGCAAGTCTCAGCTATCAATGGTGAATAAAAGGTTTCACATCGGACTTCTTGGCTATGTCATACTGTCAGGCAGAAAGGATGTATTTGTTTTTGACATCGTACAAATAGCTGTCCTGCTAAAACAGCCTGTCAGTTGTCTTTGCATATTTCTTGATAGATGTATCGTTGTTGCAAAAAGTCTTTTGCTGTTAGCAATATCAACAGTGATACAAGTTACTTTCTAACATAACATTGACTACTTCTACACAGCCACTAGCTGCTGCCAACTTGTTTTGGATCATGAGTTAGTTAAATTAGGCTGGACCTACAGTATTTATATTTTTTTCATTTAATGTGTCTTTTATCTCTTTACCAAAAGACTGAACCGAAATTGTGGAATTGCACAAATCTGCAAAGAGTTGGTGACAGCACTCGTATCCAAACCGTGTTCCCTGCGAGAGCTGGAACTGAGTTACAACATTGTTGAAGACTCAGAAATGGAGATCCTTTGTACTGGCTTGATGAGCACAAACTGTAATCTGGCAGTGTTGAGGTAAAAGGCTGCATACATTGCACTGCATTTTTTTTACAAGTTCAAACAAGTCTCTATTACAGGTGTAATATCATGGAAGAAAGAAGGAACCAGTACACTAATAGGCAAAATAATATCTGACGAGGTATTGCATGTTGTATAGCAATTTCTTTATATTCCTACATTTGTCATTTAGTCTCAGTCACAACAGACTCACTGAGAAAGGTTGTAAGATGTTGGCCTCGGCACTCAGCTCCAAACCTTCCTACCTGACTGAGCTGGACCTGAGCTACAATGACCTGCAGGACTCAGGAGCGATGGAGCTCTGCAATGCCCTGATGAGTCCACACTGTCGTTTGAAAACACTAAGGTCAGTGCATTAAGTAGCTTTTCAAGTCCTTTATTGTGATATGCACAACAATAACAGTCAAGCCGTTGTTGGCAATGAAATCCTTAGTTTTGAGGCTCCCTCCAATAGTGCTAGTGCTGTACAAATATGTATAAAAAATTATATTAAAAAAAACCAAAACGATACCATCTTGCAATGGGATCACACAAGCTTTGACGTCCGGAGAAGAAAGTGCAAGTTTTCGGATCAAGCAGTGGACTTAAAGACGATCACTGCCCATGGCATCTTTCAACCATCCAACCTGACCAGTTTGAACCACCCCATGTGTTAGTGGAGGATTGTTGTGGAGAATATGAGTCATGCTTATCAATCTTAGACAGGGGATTATTTTATTACAACAAAAGGTGTAATAATGTTAACATTATCCTGCCTGATTAAAGACTAATCAAATCATGCTTGTGTCATGTAAACAAATGATAGGTGAATAGAATGTACTACATGTCTAAAATGACGTTGTTTGATTTTCGTAGGCTGTCATTCTGTAAGGTGACGGGAGGTGCATGTGTCGCCCTGGCCTCTGCTCTGAGGTCCGACCACTGCAGCCTCAGGGAGCTGGACCTGAGCTTTAATCACCTGGCAGATCAAGGAGTGGAAATGCTGACTGAAATACAGAGGGATCCACACTGCAGTCTGGAGAAACTCAAGTATGCTCAAACAGGCTGTATAACAAATGCACTTCCACCATAATTCCAAGATATTATATTAAGAGATTTATTAGCAAGATGTGCTTCATGTGTTAGATATGATGTTCATATTTGACTATTTATTTAATGTTTTCACATCTGTCCTTCTGTTTCCCTTCAGTGTGGACCAAAATGAAGATTTCTGGTTTGATTTGAAGCTACTGAGAAAGTGTAAGAAAATAATTATTTTTAAATAAATGCTAAAGCTGTGATGTTAATGAATTTTCACTCAATACTCATCCTGCTCTATACAGTAGTATCATGCATGATTCACGATATAAACACACTCACCCTTATTTGATAATTCTTTCTTGGTTGCAGATGCCTGTGAGCTGACACTGAACCCTAACACAGCAGGTGTGAATGTCATTTTGACCGAGGAGAACAAAAAGGCAACATACGTCACAGAGAAGCAACCTCATCCTGATAATCCCGAAAGATTTGACTGCCGTCAAGTACTGTGTGAGGAGGGTCTGACTGGTCGGCATTACTGGGAGGCTGAGGATTTTTTCGCTGATGGAGTTGGAGTGGCATACAAAAGTATCGACAGGATGGGAGACAGCTCAAGTGAATATCATTTGGGAGAGAATGAAAAGTCGTGGTGCTGGTATCATGAAGGGAGCTTTCATCATAACGGGTCCTGTATGACATTTCTTGCCGATACTCGCAAAAGTACCATTGGAGTGTATCTGGACTGGCCAGCAGGTATTTTGTCCTTCTTTGAGGTCTTTCCTGATACACTGAAGCACCTGTACACCGCCCGTACAACTTTCACTGAACCACTGCATCCTGGCTTCGATGTAGGTGACGGATCAGTTCGAATCTGTGAAATAAATTGACAATGAGGATTTGTCCACCCAATGAGCAAAAGCCTAGAGGAGGACGAAATATGGCCCAGAGCAGATGAAATGATCATGAAATATGGGAAAGTTAAAAGCAGTCAGTTTCCATGTCAGTTTAAGTGCAACACTGTAAATAGTATCCACACTCACAATGGTGCGTGCGTTGCATTAAAAAATCAGGCTCACTTGGACTTTGAAACCAGTGATCTTGATCTTGAAATGAGTGAACCAGATGCAGCTGGTACAGGCTGGACAGCATTCCTTCCCACAGTTCACTCCTTCCTTATCTACTTTCATATTTTTTATCTCACGCACCATCAAACACTCGTCTGCAAGTTTTATGCTTGAATGTGAATTTCATCATGTTAACAGGTCAGCTAACTGCTAAATATACTGTCAGATAGTACAGTGGCACATTCAGGCCAAATATGAAATAAATGTACCTACAATTGAATCTTTTTGATTGCACCTCTGATATCTTGTTGAAATGTTATGTGAAATCTTTGGCACAGACAAACAGTATGTGTGTATATTTTATGGTAAAAAAGAAGCACAGATGGAAGAATGTACTGTGAAGGTGCATGTACATATTTACTTGTGAGTGTTACACTCAGAAGGCAGTTATGTGACAGAAGCATCTCTGTTTGAGTGTGTGTGCATTTTCTATTTTGAAAAGTGAAAGTGTCCAATAAAAATGGTATAACAGCATTTTTCCTCTCTCTCTCTCTCTCTCTCTCTCTCTCTCTCTCTCTCTCTCTCTCTCTCTCTCTCTCTGTGTATGTGTGAAAACAATGAGCCAACTACTTTCTATCTTTTTGTTTTAACTTTATCCAGGTTGTTTTGCTTTAAAATTTTAAATAAACTTAATTGTTATGCCGTCTTCTGAGAACTGTTTCACTTTAATACAGACTGAAGCTTGAACCTGGGAAATTCACTAAAGTTGAGTCTTAATGTTTTGTTACAAAAAACATGATTAACCACATTAGAACAGATGAGTTGAGGTCATTTTACTTATAAATGTTATTAATGTTGCCGTTTTCTTCTATTCATCCATGTTGGAGTTTGAGTATCGCTCCATAGTATCCAAGAGGGAAAATGTGTCATAATTTACCAGTTAACAGGGGACTTTCTCTGTAATGTGCCTCACTGAACTTCACAACTTTCTGCCTCCCACAGCATCAATACTCCACTGTAGAACACTATAACGCTTTGTAATCAGTTTTTAATCACAGGAAGGAGTGAAAAACGTGATGATATCCATTGAAAAATAATATAGTTAAAGGTGAAAGAATTTGACAATTTGAGGCCCATTGAAAGTCACATTTGCTACCTTTTAAAGAGAAACCCCACAAGTAGCCACACGTCTCAATGCTAATCCTGATGGAGGGACTGAACCTAAACACTGTAAAAAAAAAAAAAAGACTCTGGAAATTTTTCTAAAAGCTGACCCCCCAGTGCATGCAGCTATGGAGCAGTCATGTGAAAGGCTTGTAACAGAGTTAGGGGGCCGATCACACAGAGATCATACTAGGCGCTGTCACTTTAAAAAGGCATCTGAAAAGCACGTTTTAGACAAAACAGGGTGGAGCGACTGTGGAGCCGGGCTGCACCTGGCCATAACATGTAACTAATGTGAAACGTGGTGCCTGGCTGCAAAATATGTGAAAAATTCTAAAGGCCCTATTTGTAGAAGGTATTTGATTTCATCTGGGGGTGTTACATGGCTGACTGGAATGGAATGGAAGAGGAGTATAAAAGGCTTATCATAGGGTACTGGGAATGCACCAGTTCTCTTTATCAGGTGATTAGTAATGAAAATCTAATCATGGTTCTTGTATTTTTCTTTCTGCCAATAGATCCGCTAGCTGGCAAGCTCCTGACCCTGGGGATAATGTTTGCATTTGTTGCTTATGTAAGCATAGCTTTACCGATCAAGTATGTTTAACAGAACATAATGCTCTCTGACTATACAAACTCGTCAGGGCCTGTGGTTTTGTGCTAAACATCCTAATTGACGATCTTGTCTATTTACATAGAACATACACCAGACTGTCTTTAATACACATCTGAACCACAAAACCCTCTGCCAAAATGCTGCCTTTGATCATCTGATTAATGATTAACACAGGACAGTTGCCAAAGTCTGACAACAACCTGGAATAACCTCTTATCAAAAAAAAAGACAGACACATCATAGAGCATGAATGGACTTGCAGGCTACTGCACGATGCCATACAATTAGAAGGAAGTTTGGTTTTCCTCTGACACAAGTGAGGATTTCAAACACAGAACTCTGTTTTCTCTAAGAAAGACAAACAGACTTTTGTACAACTCGACAGAACAGTTTTGGAGTTTTTTGTGCAGCTACATTTTACTTTCTCTTTCTCCCTCACACACACACACACACACACACACACACACACACACACACACACACACACACACTTAGTTAGGTCCGCCCATCTGAATGCTCACATCCTGTCTGACAAAAGTAGTCTTTCTCCTTGTTGTTCACAAGTGGATTGGAAATGCAACATGTTCTTCTCTCCTGCTGCAGATTACCACAGGACCTCAGACAAAAAGGTAAAATAACACATTTGAATATATTTTTAGGTATTTAAACACAATATGAATAGTCCTGTCAAATATCTTATGTTTTAGTTAAATCAAAAACAACACAAGTTGCTGTAGAGGTGTAGACAATACAAATACAGACCAAACAAACATTGCTTTTACTTTAAGCATAAATCAAATTATCAAGTTCATAGTAAAACAGAATATGGGCTCACATCATTTACTTCAGTTAGTATATGCATTGTACATAATGACAGCAAATTTGGCTGCTCTGAGGAAATTATGTTTGTTGCGGAGCATGTTGACATTTGAAGACTTTCCGAATTACAGATTCACAGTGCTGACACTGAAGAAATAACATCATGGGGAAGAGAAAGAGAAAATCTGCTCTCCTCCAAATTAGGTCATCTATGCAGGAGGAGGGTGGAGCTGTAACGGACATATCAGGGGAGGAGACTTTAAGGAGGCAGGAAGAAGAAAATACTGATACTGCCTCTGAAACACTGGGTTGTAGTGAGAAGAACAGCACACTGCTACATGAGTCCACCTTGGTTGAAGTTAACACCCCTAGGTGAGATTAAATATAAACAAATAATTAAAAAATTACTTTGGTTCTCAGCATTGTTAACTGATTAATCTATAAAGCACAGTTGTTTTGTCATTTGTCAGTCCTGGCCTCTCTGAAACACATGATCCTGATTCAGCCATCACAGAGAAGAAAGGTGAGTTAATACATTTAGGAGCAAACACTATCTTAATTTAAATTGGTGACCATAAAATAACAATAACAAGAACAGTATATACATGCTTTAGAGGCCATTCATCCTGCTGCATGCTTGTGATTGGTAGCTGTGTCCAATATATGACATCTTGTGTTCGTCTTTTTAAAAGAAGCTGCCTGGGTGGACGACAACCGCGCTCAGCTCATTCAGAGCGTCAGCTCAGTGATGGTAATAGCGGATGAGATGTTGCAGCAGAAAATAATCCATAATGAGATGTATGCCATAATTAAGGCTGCCAGGACCAGCCAGGAGCAGATGAGAGAGATTTACAGGGCCCTCACATCCACAAAAGCCAAATCTGCCTTCTTCAAAATCCTCCTGAAAACTCAACCAGAACATTGTCAAAGTATGTATGGTCTTGTTTTTTTATGGTCTTTGTTTTTTTTTTAAAAACAACCTTTTTTGAAATCTTTGCCTAAAACATGATGATAATATGAAGCTTTTAATTGTTAATGGTGGAGTTGGGACTGATCCACTCATATTCCAGTTCAGACTTAATTCACTCGTTGGATATTAGACTGATGTCACTAATCCACAGATCGATTCAGATTCCATAGTCTGAGATGTTTTTATATCCCCCCTGTTGCTAACACCACAGAGCTGGTAACAGATAATGCTGATGCTATATTGCAGGGCAATACAATTCTGTGTTCAGATAAGTAAAATGCCTCACGCAGTGTCTGGGGCATGTGAAAAATAAACATGATCTCCCTGTAAACTATCTGAAAATAAACTGCATACTGTATCGCCGAAGTGGAGCTTTTCCAGCTGAGCTGCATGTGCAAAAACAATCTGACATACTGGACACTATAGATTAGCTCTGGGATCTGCAACTTCATATACGATATAATGTTTCCAACCTTTAATGTCTCTGGAATTCTGCATGCAGGAGACTTACTTGTTTCGCTCAGAAGCTAACAGTTGTGCTGTTCAACGGGGGCTCCGATGTGATCATATCCCTTTCAGAAAACTTTGTAATCAGGTATCTGAATTAGATCAGAACTGAAAAAGGTGGATTGGTGCATCTCTCATTTTAAAAGTCCAGTTTGTAAGATAGTTGAGTATAAAGTCTTATTCCCAACTCATCAAATACTGATGCTTTGGCTTGGTTGGTTGGGCCAGCGTTTACAGAGTTAGAAATGAGACTCTCTCTTACAGATTGGACCTCAAACACATTAACAAGATCAAATGCAGTACACTGTTCAAAGTTGTTACGACCCCAGAGGTCGTATAAACATTTCTATTGTATGTGCTTTAATTGCCTCTGTGCTTTAATGCACCTCTGTGTTACCTGAGTGTGTGAGTGTGTGTGATTGGTTGCAGGTGTGTTTGGTTGAGTGAGTGTAGGTTGTCCAGGGAGCTGATGGGTTCCTGCCTTAAAGCCAGAAGTTTAAAGGCCGGCTCATCCCGCTTCCTGTGGGCTCTCCTCTCTCAACCAGACTGCCAGCATGTCTGTTTGGTCTCATTTTTATGTTGCGCCAGGGTTTCCCCTAGGCCTTGGTCGTAACAATAAGTATTGCTTCTTACGTAATGTTTTGACATCAACTCTTTCATTGCAGCAGAGGATCTTGTCAAAGGAGTCAAGAAGAAGCACAAAGCAGTTCTAAGGGAAAGGTTTAAATATGAGTTTGAAGGCACTGAGACGGATCATAAGGATGTCAGATCACTAGACAAAATTTACACAGAGCTCCACATTATACAGGGAGAGAGTGACCGTGTCAATCAAGAACATGAGATCTGGGAGATTGAAGATAAGACGAGGAGTCAAACATCTGAAGGCACTAAAATCAACTGCAATGACATCTTTAAAAGGACAACAGAAGATAGCGTCTCATCTGGGCAAGACGGAGAAGTGAAAGGTATCAGAACTGTGATGACAAAGGGAATTGCTGGCATTGGAAAAACTGTCTCAGTGAAGAAGTTCATCCTGGATTGGGCAGATGGGACAGCAAATCAGGACTTGGACTTCATCTTTGTGCTACCATTCAGGGAGCTAAATCTGGTCATAGAGAATCAGTTTAGCCTTGAGACACTCGTGAGAGAATTCCATCCAGAGCTTAAAAACATAGCAGTTGCAAATATATTTGCTAATCACAAAGTGTTGTTCATCTTTGATGGTCTCGATGAAAGCCAACTGAAACTGAATTTCAAGATAACGGAAAGACTAACAGATACCACCAAGGAGGCATCAGTGGACACTCTGGTGACCAACCTCATCCGGGAGCATCTTCTTCCCTCTGCTCTTGTCTGGATAACCTCAAGACCAGGAGCAGTTCAGCGCATCCCTCGCCAGTACGTACACCAGTGGACTGAGGTCAGAGGATTTAATGATCCACAAAAAATACAGTACTTCAGGAAGAGAGTTGAGGACAAGGCAGTTGCTGAAATAATTATTAACAACATCATGATGTCCCGAAGCTTATACATCATGTGTCACATACCCATCTTCTGTTGGATTGCGGCGAAAGTTCTTGGATATTTGCTACAAAAAATGGACAACACTCAAGATGAAAACAGAAAGATACCCACAACTCTTACTGAGATGTACACACACTTCCTGTTCATTCAAATGCAGGTAGCAACGGACAAGTATGACAACCAGAATGAGATCGACGCAGAGGAGATCTTCAAGTCAAGTGAAGAGTTCATTTTGAAACTAGGCAGAATGGCATTTGAACATTTGAATCGGGGCAACATCATTTTTACTGGCAGTGATCTGAAGAGCTATGGCATCGATGTACACAAAGCAGGAGTTTGCTGTGGGCTGTGCACAGAGATATTTAAGGAAGAGAATGTGTTCAACACAAGAAAACTCTACTGCTTTGTGCATTTGACTGTTCAGGAGTACTTTGCCGCTCTCTTTGTGTACCACACTTTTGCACGTAAACAAATTGACTCTCTAAGCCTCAAAGATTTCCTGCTCACAGGGTCTGAGGAAGAGCTCAAGTTGGAGTTGGATGCAGATCCAATTGATTTACCTTTGGATGAGCTGATTGAAATTTCAGTAGCTAATTCAGTTGAGAGAAAGGCAGGAGAACTGGACATGTTTGTCAGGTTTCTGATTGGCATGACTCTACGATCAACACAAGATCTACTTCAAGGCCTGATTCAACAGAAAGAGGATCACTCTGCAGTTGTTGAGGCAGTTAGGACAAGTCTAAAGGAAATAGACTTAGGGGACTGCTCACCTGACAGATGCCTGAACGTTGTTCACTGCCTGATCGAGCTGAAAGACAGTTCCATACATGATACTGTGCAGCAGTATCTGAAACCAGATCATAATCCAGAAACAAGGCTCACCCCTGTTCAGTGCTCAGCTCTGGCTGACTCAGTTCTAATGTCAAATACACCTCTAGATGAATTTCACTTGAAAAAATACAGACCAGCAGCAAAAGGTGTTTTTAGGCTACTCCCAGCTATGAGGAACAGCAAAAAGGCAAGGTGAGCTGGTAACTAAGCATGGTTTGACTGCTTTTGCATGCAATCACTTTGTCACTGACTTTACTGAAACAAAACTCAATATGTCCCATGTGAGCTGAAATGTTGGCTTAATGCAGCAAACACACAGCACACCTTTATAAAAATGAAAAGCAATTTAATATTAATTACATTAATCTAAAACTTTATCTGATTATGCATGATTGTTTCTTTTAATTTTGGCAGAATCTCAGGGGTTTGGCTTGATGTTTGGTATTGTGAAACAATCTCCACAGCCCTTCGAATGCCAAACTCCCCGCTTACTGAACTGCATCTGCTAAATAGTCTATTTGTGTCCAATGCTACACCGATGTTGATTGACGGACTGATGAACTGTCAGTGTAAACTTGAAGCTCTGAGGTGAGTAAAACTATTATTTTTTGCTTTATTTTGTTACTATATTTCTTTTTTGTTCATCTTTTTTGTGCCCCCTAGTTATACATTTGTGTAGGAAGTGAAACACATAAAAGGCATCAGCTTTCAAGTCAAGTCAGTCTTATTCTTATTCCCACAGCACCAAATCACAACAAAAGTTATCTTATGACAATTTAAATTTAAAGCAGGTTTAGACCGTAGACCGTAGTTTAGAGCAAGCACTTGGTGACAGTGGCAAGGAACAGCTGCCTTTTAACAGGCTGAAACCTCGGAGCAGACCCCGACTCAGTCAGTACAGTGCCATGCTGGCAGCATTTGGGATGGCAGTGTTGGTTGATCTCCTAACTTATCAGTTGGTCATGTCATTACTCTTGTCCAGACTGTATTATCTCCACAACTTGTACACACATCCTGTGCTTATAGCCTCTCAGGTCATGGATATGGTGGAGACCTACTTGGGAGTTTTGTAACCGCTATCAAGTCAATCTTCTCAAATCTGAGAGAACTGGAGCTGAGTGGCAATATACTGGGAGATGCATTATCCTCTGTGTTTTCTGATGGGCTAGGCAACCTGGAGAAGCTCAGGCAAGTCTCAGCTATCAATGGTGAATAAAAGGTTTCACATCGGACTTCTTGGCTATGTCATACTGTCAGGCAGAAAGGATGTATTTGTTTTTGACATCGTACAAATAGCGTGACCTGCTAAAACAGCCTGTCAGTTGTCTTTGCATATTTCTTGATAGATGTATCGTTGTTGCAAAAAGTCTTTTGCTGTTAGCAATATCAACAGTGATACAAGTTACTTTCTAACATAACATTGACTACTTCTACACAGCCACTAGCTGCTGCCAACTTGTTTTGGATCATGAGTTAGTTAAATTAGGCTGGACCTACAGTATTTATATTTTTTTCATTTAATGTGTCTTTTATCTCTTTACCAAAAGACTGAACCGAAATTGTGGAATTACACAAATCTGCAAAGAGTTGGTGACAGCACTCGTATCCAAACCGTGTTCCCTGCGAGAGCTGGAACTGAGTTACAACATTGTTGAAGACTCAGAAATGGAGATCCTTTGTACTGGCTTGATGAGCACAAACTGTAATCTGGCAGTGTTGAGGTAAAAGGCTGCATACATTGCACGGCATTTTTTTACAAGTTCAAACAAGTCTCTATTACAAGTGTAATATCATGGAAGAAAGAAGTAACCAGTACACTAATAGGCAAAATAATATCTGACGAGGTATTGCATGTTGTTTAGCAATTAAATTATATTCCTACATTTGTCATTTAGTCTCAGTCACAACAGACTCACTGAGAAAGGTTGTAAGATGTTGGCCTCAGCACTCAGCTCCAAACCTTCCTACCTGACTGAGCTGGACCTTAGCTACAATGACCTGCAGGACTCAGGAGTGATGGAGCTCTGCAATGCCCTGATGAGCCCACACTGTCGTTTGAAAACACTAAGGTCAGTGCATTGAGTAGTTTTTCAAGTCCTTTATTGTGATATGCACAACAATAACAGTCAAGCCATTGTTGTGCCTCCAGTAGTGCTAGTGCTGAACAAATATGTATAGAAAATTAAAATTAAATAAAAAAACTAATACCATCTTGCAATGGGATCACACAAGCTTTGACTTCCGGAAAACCTACTTTGAGACGATCACTGCCCATGGCATCTTTCGACCATCCAACCTGACCAGTTTGAACCACCCCATGTGTTAGTGGAGGATTGTTGTGGAGAATATGAGTCATGCTTATCAATCTTAGATCAAAACCTGCTTCTGGGGGGCGTCCACTAGCTCAGTTGGTAGAGTGGGTGTCCCATGTACAGAGTCTTTGTCCTCGCTGCAGCGGCCAGGGTTAGAGTCCTGGCTTGGGGCCCCCTACTGTGTGTCAGTAGATACCACCAAATCCTACGAACTGGGCATTTAAAAATTGAATTAATTGACAAATAAGTCACCTTGAATGCTGATCATATGACATTGTAGTAGAAACTTACATTATCAGGGTGACTTCATTGTTGGTTGTATTCTCTTCAGGGGATTATTTTATTACATTAAAAGGTGTAATAATGTTAACATTATCCTGCCTGATTAAAGACTAATCAAATCATGCTTGTGTCATGTAAACAAATGATAGGTGAATAGAATGTACTACATGTCTAAAACAACGTTGTTTGATTTTCGTAGGCTGTCATTCTGTAAGGTGACGGGAGGTGCATGTGTCGCCCTGGCCTCAGCTCTGAGGTCCGACCACTGCAGCCTCAGGGAGCTGGACCTGAGCTTTAATCACCTGGCAGATCAAGGAGTGGAAATGCTGACTGAAATACAGAGGGATCCTCACTGCAGTCTGGAGAAACTCAAGTATGCTCAAACAGGCTGTATAACAAATGCACTTCCACCATAATTCCAAGATATTATATTAAGAGATTTATTAGCAAGATGTGCTTCATGTGTTAGATATGATGTTCATATTTGACTATTTATTTAATGTTTTCACATCTGTCCTTCTGTTTCCCTTCAGTGCGGACCAAAATGAAGACTTCTGGTTTGACTTGAAGCTACTGAGAAAGTGTAAGAAAATAATTATTTTTAAATAAATGCTAAAGCTGTGATGTTAATGAATTTTCACTCAATACTCATCCTGCTCTATACAGTAGTATCATGCATGATTCACGATATAAACACACTCACCCTTATTTGATAATTCTGTCTTGGTTGCAGATGCCTGTGAGCTGACACTGAACCCCAACACAGCAGGTGTGAATGTCATTTTGACCGAGGAGAACAAAAAGGCAACATACGTCACAGAGAAGCAACCTCATCCTGATAATCCCGAAAGATTTGACTGCCGTCAAGTACTGTGTGAGGAGGGTCTGACTGGTCGGCATTACTGGGAGGCTGAGGATTTTTTCGCTGATGGAGTTGGAGTGGCATACAAAAGTATCGACAGGATGGGAGACAGCTCAAGTGAATATCATTTGGGAGAGAATGAAAAGTCGTGGTGCTGGTATCATAAAGGGAGCTTTCATCATAACAGGTCCTGTATGAGATTTCTTGCCTATACTCGCAAAAGTACCATTGGAGTGTATCTGGACTGGCCAGCAGGTATTTTGTCCTTCTTTGAGGTCTTTCCTGATACACTGAAGCACCTGTACACCGCCCGTACAACTTTCACTGAACCACTGCATCCTGGCTTCGATGTAGGTGACGGATCAGTTCGAATCTGTGAAATAAATTGACAATGAGGATTTGTCCACCCAATGAGCAAAAGCCTAGAGGAGGATGAAATATGGCCCAGAGCAGATGAAATGATCATGAAATATGGGAAAGTTAAAAGCAGTCAGTTTCCATGTCAGTTTAAGTGCAACACTGTAAATAGTATCCACACTCACAATGGTGCATGCCTTGCATTAAAAAATCAGGCTCACTTGGACTTTGAAACCAGTGATCTTGATCTTGAAATGAGTGAACCAGATGCAGCTGGTACAGGCTGGACAGCATTCCTTCCCACAGTTCACTCCTTCCTTATCTACTTTCATATTTTTTATCTCACGCACCATCAAACACTCGTCTGCAAGTTTTATGCTTGAATGTGAATTTCATCATGTTAACAGGTCAGCTAACAGAAATAAACTGTCAGATAGTACAGTGGCACATTCAGGCCAAATATGAAATAAATGTACCTAAAATTGAATCTTTTTGATTGCACCTCTGATATCTTGTTGAAATGTTATGTGAAATCTTTGGCACAGACAAACAGTATGTACAGTATGTGTGTATATTTTATAGTAAACAAGAAGCACAGATGGAAGAATGTACTGTGAAGGTGCATGTACATATTTACTTGTGAGTGTTACACTCAGAAGGCAGTTATGTGACAGAAGCATCTCTGTTTGAGTGTGTGTGCATTTTCTATTTTGAAAAGTGAAAGTGTCCAATAAAAATGGTATAACAGCATTTTTCCTCTCTCTCTCTCTCTCTGTGTGTGTGTGTGTGCGTGTGTGTGTGTGTGTGAAAACAATGAGCTCACTACTGATCTTTTTTAAAAACTTTTTCCAGGTTGTTTTGCTTTAAAATTTTAAATAAACTTAATTGTTATGCCATCTTCTGAGAACTGTTTCACTTTAATACAGACTGAAGCTTGAACCTGGGAAATTCACTAAAGTCGAGTCTTAATGTTTTGTTACAAAAAACATGATAAACCACATTTGACTTATAAATTTTATTGTTATGTTGCTATTTTCTTCTATTCGTCCATGTTGGAGTTTGAGTATCGCTCCATGCTATCCAAGAGGGAACATGTGTCATAATTTACCATTTACTGGGGGACTTTCTCTGTAATGTGCCTCAACAATGAAATTACATTCATATTAGTAAAGACTGAGAACAGAAGTACACTGAAATGTATCCTGTGCTTGTAAATACTTGTCAGGGGAGTTTCTAGGGACTATACAATTTAAAAATCTAAAAAAGTCTGATAATACATCCATTCTAAGCAATTAATTAAAAGATATCCCTGCTGAGCATTTTTCCCTCCTAATTTTATCCTGATTGTTTTTTTCCTTTATTGGAAGAACTTATTACTTCCTTTCATTCTGCTTGGGTCGTCATTTTAATACAGGGAAGATCTGGTAAATAGCTAAGCCATCCACTAGAGCTAAGCTTTTATATTTTGTTATAAAAACAGAATGACAAATCAGGTTTAAAGAATATTCATGGGATTATTTAGTAGATGAATATGCATTCCCCTTAAAATTAGTGTCCTGGTGTAACTGATCTCTGATAAAATGTAACTCAAAGTAAATGAAGTTGCTTATACTAATATTTGTGCATGCAGCCAAATTACTTCTGATTTGCAGGTAAAACTTATTCTCCATTAAAGTGGCTATGATTGTTTTCGTAATATCGGTATTACAGAGAAATGTTTAAATATTGATGACATTAAAGTTAATTATCAACTTCAGAAAGAAACAAAGAAAATCTCTATAGTAAACAAACTATCATTAGGTGAAAGAATGGGTAGAGACAGCTCCAATGCAGTACATGGAAGCCCCCTCTTTGAAAGGTAGACGTCGCCGAAGGATCCAAGTCCCCTCTTGGCAATTTCTTTAAAAAAGTTAAAAGAACACATTTGAAGTAATATCACGGTAAAAGACCTCAAAAGAAGCTTTTCTATTCTATTTTTGTTTCTTCAAAATGACCAGAAACAGTGGTCCCTTCTTAGATAGTGGAGAAATGTAGTGCCCAGTTGGCCCTGTTCACGTGTGTGTGTGTGTGTGTGTGTGCGTGTGTGTACAGATTCTAGCAGAGACAAAAAAATCTTTTACAAACAAACAATTGCAGCCCGACTGAGCGTCAGAGATATGAAACACAACTTTCTGCCTCCCACAGCATCAATACTCCACTGTAGAACACTATAAAGCTTTGTAATCAGTTTGTAATCGCAGGAAGGAGTGACAAAAATGATGATATCCATTGAAAAATAATATAGTTAAAGGTGAAAGAATTTGACAATTTGAGGCCCATTGAAAGTCACATTTGCTACCTTTTAAACAGAAACCCCACAAGTAGCCACACGTCTCAATGCTAATCCTGATGGAGGGACTGAACCTAAACACTGTAAAAAAAAAATGACCCTGGATATTTTTCTAAAAGCTGACCCCCCAGTGCATGCAGCTATGGAGCAGTCATGTGAAAGGCTTGTAACAGAGTTAGGGGGCCGATCACACAGAGATCATACTAGGTGCTGTCACTTTAAAAACGCATCTGAAAAGCACGTTTTGGACAAAACAGAGTGGAGCGTCTTTGGAGCCGGGCTACACCTGGCCATAACATGTAACTAATGTGAAACGTGGTGCCTGGCTGCAAAAGATGATGGCGGACTGGAATGGAGTGGAAGAGGAGTATAAAAGGCTTATTGTAAGGTAACGGAATGGCACCAGTTCTCTTTATAACTAATGAAAACATAATCATGGTTCTTGTATTTCTTTTCTGCCAATAGATCCTTCTAAATGCTACACACTGGACTGTCACACCCACATCGGAAATACATAAAACTTATAATAATAGTACTAGAGGACAATTACAAGAGCTGTGGGGGAAAAATGAAACAAACAATTATGAGGTCAATAAAAAGGTCAAAGGCTGCTAAATTTAGAGATCAAATTCCTAATTTCAAGTCCTTGGTTTTACAACATTAGAGCAGTTGTTTCAGAGCTTCCTGTCAGCTCTGTGACGCACATGGTGATCGTCCACTCTGCTGTTTGGCTTTCCCCCTGTTCCCTTTCAGTTGTCAGCTTAACTCACTCCTACGTGTCACACACACACACACACACACATCTCTACATTCAGAGATAAAGGTAAATGTGCATACACAGATATGAACACACACACACACACACACACACACTGTAGTCGAGTGAGTGGATGCAGATGGTTTTCTCCTGTTACAAAGGGGCCCACTTTGGGCTGTTTCCCTCACATTTTTTTCGCAATAAAAGTACAAAAGAAAAGTCCAGATAGCGTTCCTGATATCAGTTTTAAATAAGTGTGACATCCTCATTACCAATGTCAAATTCTCTCTCTCTCTCTCTCTCTTCTCTCCCCGTCAGTCTGTGCAGGTTCATACATGTTGTCTCTTTGATTGGTATACTGTGTAAGCTCGCTAGCCGCATAGGGAATGGGGTGTGAAGGGAATATACTGAGGTGGCGCCGCCGTTTTTGGAGGATACCATCATATGGTGTATCTGATATCACCATGTTGGTGTTGTTTCTGGAACGTCATGATTAATGTTGCTCCAGGACCATCTTTTCAGCTAATGAAACAGCAACGGAAACCACTATTCAGGTAAGCTGTTGTGTTTGAGTAGGATAAATAATGAACTCTCACTCTGGAGACTGTGGTTTATATCCCATTTGGAATATATTGTTATCCTCATCACTTATTATTTGTATTTTGTTCTTACATTTCTTTTCCTTTCTGTCACTATTTGGTTAGGTTTAGGAAACAGACATACTTGGTCATGTTTATACAACAAAACTTACATTTCAAAAACATGGTTTTAGTTCAAATAGAGCCATTCGCAATGTTAAACACCTTTTTGAAAAAAGGAAAACTTCTCCCATCATGCATATTTAATCAATCTTTTTCCCTGAGTTGCAAAGCTATGACATTACAAGAATGTGATTGGTCGGTTTTAATGATGAACCTGGAGCAACATTAATTATGATGTTCCAGGAACAACACCAACATGGCAATATCAGATCGTGCAGCGTGTTACATCCAGGAAGTAGCTGTCATTATCTGTCACTGTCACCAGCCACTTGTCATCTGTCAATCATTTATCGTTAAAAATGTTAAAAGAATGCACAAAAGATAAATGCCAGGCTAGGAAATGTTACATTTTCACCGGCTGTAATTTTTACAGCATTTGGCTGGAAGCTGGTGCTAATTTTGTGCCATGACCGTCAATTAGGATGTTTATCATAAAACCACAGGCCCTGACGAGTTTGTATAGTCAGAGAGCGTTAAGTTCTGTTAAACATACTTGATCGGTAAAGCTATGCTTACATTAGCAACAAATGCAAACATTATCCCCAGGGTCAGAAGCTTGCAAGCTAGCTGTTGCTAGATGACATTAAAATTGTTATCGTTAGCTTACTATAGGCTGCCAACCATGTTGTAATTGAAGGTTGACTGAGTTACACCAATTTGAACGAGTTGCTACAAGCTTAAAGGGAAGTGAGAGCTTACAGGTGAAGATTCGAACCCTCCAAAAATGGCCGACTTGCTGTTGATGACTATTCCCATTCCCTATTCATGTATGTTTCCAAAAATTGGAATAAAGTACCAGTCAGGTGCATTAAAAGATAAGGGGCAAGAGCAGCTCACAAACATCTCGTCATTCACGACAACCCAACCCTCCATGTCAAGCACGTGTTCTGCTGCTAGGTCCATGACTTGCCAAACACGAAAATGTTAGAGGAGAGCATGCAGCTAGGCCAGGGTGAAGAAGAGGAGGATGGTGCTGTAACTGTACAGTAGGCTATATAGTTTGGAAATACGTTTGAGTTTTACATGGTCGAACATGTTGGAGGTTTTGGATATTTGACATTAAACATTACATGTAGGATTCCATGTCATTTTTGCTGGATTGGAATCAAACCGACAGCTGCAGGATAAAAATATCATGGGTAATTTGTATCATATTCATTAGTTGTGATGACTTAGGCTTGTCACGGTCATGGGTGCTGGCTATTTGGCCTTTTAGCGCTGTTTGTTGCTGCTTTGTGTTGTTAACTGCCGTGTCTGCTTGGTTATTTTAGTAACAGCAGGCCACGCATTGCTTGCACACTTGTAGTCTGTTGTAGTGTGTGGGTTGATTGTGTGACTAAATGTCAACCGTGTATTTATCTGCCTTTTATTCTTGGTTGTGTACTGTACTAGTTTAGTCTGTCTTATTCTTTAACCCTTTTTTGACTCATGTTTGGGAAAATTAATGGTTAAATCAATGGTGGCGGCCATAGTTAAAAAATAAAACAGCCTTTCAGCAGTTGTGCACTGTCCATGATGCTGAAAAAGCACACCTCACTGTAATCCACATTTCTCTCCAGCCCGCCTCTCCATCTTCGTAAGTTCACCCTCGTATCTGTCTTGGATCTCCATACAGCCTATAGGTTGTTTGAGGGCCCACTACAGGTCCTCGCCCCCTCTGCAGTGAGCCATCGGCTCCACGCCTGCACACACACACAGGTTTGGCATATTTGGAGAGACTTATACAATCCCCCGCTTTTACACCCACACTGCACTTCATCACACACACATCCAAATATACCCGATGTGTACACGGTGACACAAACTCTTTGCCAAGAGTTGGAGGAGAAGATAGAAACCACAGGGCTTGCTCTGTGTGAAAGTAACAAAATCTGCCCATAAACTTTTTGTTTTGTTTGAAAGTTTTGTCTTCATCGTGAGATTGTCAGGTAACTCCAGGAAGTTAATGCTCCTGCCAAGATACAGTTCAGCATGTATAATGTTTATAGACACCAGAGTGCGCAACACTTTTTTCCACCTTCTAATCTACTTCCAGTGATCAGCAGCCCATTACAGCCCTTGGTGTGTGTTCCCTTTCTTTTATATAGATTAAACCGCCAACATCTCATGTGTAAATAAGTGAGGTTTAGAAGTGTGGATTTTGTTACCCTTTGGACTGAGCCAGACTAGCTGCTTACCCTGTTTCCAGTGTTTGTACTATGCTAAGCTAACCATCTGCATTCACTAGCTATACATGTATATGAGTGATATCATTCTTCCCATCAAACTCTCAGCAGCATGGAAGCAAAAAAGCACATTTCCCAAAACATTGAATTATTCCTTTAAGTCTATATCGCACTCACCTGCTTCATTTGAGTGATTCTTCTATCAACCTTGGATCCAGGCTCCATTTTCATGATTGTCTGGCAATTTTATGTTGCAATAGCTCTTCTAAGTAGTTACTTGCTTGCAGTGAGTTTAATTTGAAATTCTGTTTACAAGAGCTTGGATGGAGCTGCAAATGGATAAAACATTCTGGTTACATTATCAAACATATCCACTCATTTATTTAATGATTGCAGCCTTATAACCCAGGTCCTTACCTAAATAAATATCACTGCCGCTGCATTCTACTGGTCCGACACTAGAGGGGGATGTTTAACAGGATATGAAACATCCCGGGCCAGCTGATGCAGCAGGATGTTGGTTTATTGTGTGGATGTGTGTTTGTATAAATGACATTTCAAGGCCTATCCTATGCATATTTGTACCTTTATTATATGAATTTTCAGGGTTGTTTCAGTGAAAGCAGCATTTCTGTAGATTTTTTTTTTGTCCGAATTCCGCTCATCTGAATTTCATGTCCCAATGCATTAAAACTGACTGAAAAAAATGATAAATTCTAAGAACAATCTCCTTCATCATATAAAACAATATCACACAGGGTCCTTGGAGCAGGTAAAAACAGATGGCCACTGTAAGGGAGATTATGTTTGATCATGCTGAATGAACTATTATGTACCCCATTATTAAATGGGCCTTGGTCTTGCCATTGTTGCCCACCTGGATGTCTGGAGAACAAAAGTGCGCAAGATGCAAACTCAGATCAGCAACCTCGACCAAGTCAAGGTATACAGAGAGGAAACAGCTTCTTGCATACAATGCTCTGAGCATTAAAAGTGTGACAGTACTAAGAGAGATTTTTGCCTCTCTCCTCTTTGTCAGAGCGAAAATTGACACGTCAACACACATTGTAGAAATACAGAATCAATTCATGAAGCTAAGCATCCTTTTAGAAAAGACAGGGTCAAATCCTTCACGCATGACTCACCTGTTTGAAATGTATTTATGCGTATTATTTATGCATACTCTCATCTTGATTTACCCATATGTTGTAAAGGTCAGGACGTATCAACACTTTGAGAAGCTTAATAAAAGTTGGGGAATAACTAAAATCATTGAGATTGCCTGGGGGCGTTTAGACACTGAGGTTGTTCCTAGAAGTTGTGATTGTCCTAACCGTAACGCAGCTGGCCTGTCAAGCTTTGGACTTTCTAACGTACCGAAACATTGTTCATGGAGCTTTTATAACCAAAACACAGGAGGAAAAAGTGTGAGGAAAAAGTGTAAGGAATTAAATGAGCAACCAATTGTTAAAGGTCAAATTCATACAGCAAGCAAATAGGGAGCAGCGTATCATCAGAGTAAATGTTAACTGCTGCTAACGGTAGCTGGTGTCAGCTAATTAGCTCAGTTAATCGTGCAGCTAGCGGTGGTATTAGCTGACTTTGCCTGGACTGGGAGCTCGGAGCACCGGGGGGGTGTTGGTGTTGTTTACTATCAGAAAATTACACCCTAATGTACTAGGCTAGCTGGTTAGCATGCTAACTTCAATAGATAGCTGTGCAACACGCTACGTATGTGTCTTTGACATGAGGTCAAAAGTGTTATTTTTTTCACATACCCTTGATGTTTTTTTTTTCTTTTTAAACAAAAAATCTTTACATACAGTATTGCACCTTTAAGACGAACAGCGCATCAGTTGATAAGTAGCGCTACAATCATTTACGAGGTTACATTAAAAGGAAAACAGATTGAGATTCATGAAAGATTGACTTTTTCCTTGAAACTAACCAGCTGCCAGATACCAATATATTTACTTTATGGGAAACACTAAAAGTATACTTGAGGGGTCACATAATAGAATACACATCTCGACTGAACAAAAGCAGGTCGAAACGCTTCACAGAATTAACCACGCTTATTCATGACGTTGATCAGCAACTCTCTGACTCTCCATCGACAGACCTCCGCAAGAAAAGGATTGCATTGCAGACAGAGTTTGATCTTCTTGCCTCTAAACAGGCTGAAGAGAAATTTTTAAAATCAAGACACAGCCACTACGAACATGGAGAACGTGCGAGTAGACTGCTTTCTCATCAGTTACGGCAATTCTCGGCTGTCAATTATATTACAGAAATACAAGCCACTGATGGCACCATCAAATCAGACCCGAAAGATATTAATGATCAGTTTAAAAATTTTTACTCCTCCCTATATAAATCGGATAGTTGTCATGCAAACAATTTTGTAGAAAATCTGAACTTGCCCACCCTAAGTGACGAAGATAAGTCCAGCCTAGAAGAGCCAATATCTGATGTTGAAATTGGCCAAGCAATTAAATTAATGAAAAATAGAAAAGCACCAGGCCCAGATGGTTACCCCATTGAATTTTATAAGACTTTTGCCAGTAAATTGACACCACTCCTACGCTCTGTTTACACAGAATCGCTTAAACAAAAAAAGCTTCCTACATCTATGACCAAGGCTTCAATTTCTGTTCTACCAAAAAAAGATAAAGACCCAACCAAGTGCGAATCATACCGACCAATCAGCCTACTTACATGTGATTACAAAATACTTACAAAAATCCTTGCCCTACGATTAGAATCCGTTTTACCAACTATTGTGCACCCTGACCAAACGGGTTTCATAAAGGGCAGGCAGTTATATCATAATCTGCGCCGCCTCTTTAATATATTATACTCTGAACACTCGACCCAACTTCCAGAGATAGTAATTTCATTGGACGCGCACAAAGCTTTTGACCGAATCGAATATGGACACCTTTTTAAATCATTAAACAAATTTGGATTTGGCCCGACTTTTACTTCTTGGATTCAAACACTGTACTCTATGCCACAGGCATCAGTTAGGACCAATAATATCGATTCTGAGTATTTCATCCTCCATAGGGGAACGAGGCAAGGCTGTCCGCTGTCCCCTCTTCTATTTAATCTTGCCATTGAGCCATTGGCTATAGCTTTGCGACAAAACAATGAAATATTGGGAATTAACAGGGGGGGGCAAGTCCATAAAGTCTCGTTATATGCGGACGACCTTTTGCTATTTATATCAGACCCTGAAAATTCTATTCCAAAGTGCCTGGACACAATCTCACAATTTAGTTTGGCCTCAGGTTACAAAATCAATTTAACAAAGAGTGTATTATTCCCCATTAATAGTAAAGCATTGACGATGTCCTTTGATTCATGCGAATTTAGAGTCACAACTGGCCCCCTAACATATTTAGGAGTCAAGGTAACACGCCATTATAAAGACCTTCTTAAACTTAACTTTAGACCACTTATAGATCAAGCTAGGAAGGATACCAATCGCTGGTCAACGCTTCCATTATCTCTGGCTGGTCGCATTAACTCAGTTACGATGGTTATTCTACCAAAATTTCTATACTTATTCCAGACAGTCCCCATTTTCTTGCCGAAATCATACTTTAAAGAATTAGATAAATATATTAGCACATTCATTTGGAATAAGACTTTACCACGTGTACGTAAATCTGTACTGGAGAAACGCAAAACAAATGGTGGTCTAGCGCTGTCAAACTTTTTATATTATTATTGGGTAGCCAATATTCATAAAGTGACTGTCTGGTACAATACTTTTGTGAAAGGGGAAGGTCCAAACTGGTCTCTCATGGAACAACAAGCATGTTTACCAGTCTCCCTAGCATCTATGTTGTGTGGTCCATTACCATTAGCAGTGGGGGCTCATACAAACAACCCAATTGTGAGAGGCACTCTACGTATATGGACCCAATTTCGTAAACACTTTGGCCTTACGCAAGCTTTGGTGTCAATGCCTTTTATCGCCAATCCCCTTTTTAGACCCTCTTTGTTAGATGCAGCTTTTCAGACATGGTTTGGGAAGGGACTTCATTGTGTAGGGGACCTATTCATTAATGGACTGTTTGGCTCTTTTGACCAGTTTGTTAAAGAGTACAACATACCTAAGTCCCATTTCTTCAGGTACCTTCAAATACGCAATTTCACTCGTACATATTTTTCATCATTCCCGCACAAACCTCCAGCCTGCCCACTTGATGAATGTCTGAAGCTTAAGCCCCACATACCAGGCTGTGTGTCTCAGTTGTACAGTATTTTACAAGACATGGAAGGTAACTCTCTTCACCATTTGAAAGAGCGGTGGGGTGAAGACTTGAGCATGGAGCTTTCTGAGGAAACCTGGCAAAGAGCTATCAAAAGAGTACATACATCCTCAATTTGTGTTAGGCACGGATTGGTTCAATTTAAGATACTCAACCGCCTACACCTCTGTAGAGTCAGACTGGCCCAGATATACCCCGGCTCAGATCCAAACTGCATTAGATGCCATCAGGCCCCTGCCACTCTGGGACACATGTTTTGGACATGCTCAAAACTACACACATTCTAGTCAGAGATTTTCAATACATTCTCTTATATTTGTAAAAAAAGAATCGAGCCAGATCCAGTTATCTCAGTATTCGGGGTTACCCCTAGCAACAGCGGGCTATCAAAACATCATTCAGACTTTATAGCATTCTCAACATTACTAGCCCGCCGACTTATCCTTTTTGGTTGGAAGTCAACCACACCTCCATCCCATTCACGTTGGGTCCGTGAGGTGATGGCGTTTCTTAAGCTAGAAAAAATCAGATGCACAATTCAGGGCTCTGTAAAAAGGTTCAAAAAAACTTGGTGCGATTTTTTAGAATACTTTACAAGTGAATTTGATGCAACCACCTTAGATCAGTAGCTCTCTATCCCCCCCCCCCCCCCTTTCTCTTCTCTTCCTGTCTTTTCTCTTGTTGATTTTCTTTTTTTTTTTTTTTTTGTTTTTGGGCATGTATCTGTACATGGGTTGACTATTGAAAATGTAACAAATTGAAGCAAAAGGAAAACTGTCTATGTAGTACGTATGTATGTATATTAATAATGACGCACACTGGAGATGGGATCCATGTATGGTATTCATGCAACTGTGTCTAATAGCACTCTGTCAGTTTAAACTGTTTTGTTCTGTTTTCTCACACTTTTGAAAACTCAATAAAAAATAATTTGAAATAAATAAAAGGAAAACAAACACTGATCAAGATTAGCACATCCACTATATTATTTCCCCACTATGTGGAAACCGATTATGACAGCTGGAGATATTAAAAATCTAGCCGGAGTCTGTTTTTAAACAACTCGTGAAGTAAAATCAGTTGTCATTTCAGACACCAAAATTGACGGTTGCCAGTCAGTAATGAGAGGCCTGCTTTAGACTTCTGTTTGAACCCTTTGTTTAAAGCATACTTTTGATTTCACAAGTTAAATCTGCTTCCCTTATTGCAAACTGCATTATGTGTCGAGAACGGAAAGTTTGACGGACACAGCAACAATAATGAAGGGGGGACTGTTGAGATATATCACTCTGGACAGACTAACATGCCAATGAATCGACGCTGTCAGCCCTAGAGCCACAGCACCAGTGTGGCCAAATGTTAAGCTGCAGCTGCTTTACTCATCAGCCTCTGCGTATTTGGCGGCTGACAGTACTTTCATCGACTGACAGTCATGCATACCTGCCAGAGGTTGAACATCTGCGCAGTGAGTCACTTCTAGTCAGCTTATGCCATTTATGCAATTAACATTTCCTGATCCACAGTCCTTGAGAAACCCTTCATGGCTTGTTTAACTGTCTGGGTATTTACACTGGAGTTCAGCTACACACATTTGTTACATTTGCAAATTGCAGCTGCAGGTGGTGTACAAAGTGAGAGGAGTGGGATGGGAAAATGACTCCCAAATGTGTTTCCTCTTCAGTAAGGCAGTCGGGGGAAGAAGGCCTGTTGCCTCTAACTCCCTCTCTGACTGATCATTTGAAATGTCATTACAGCCAATTAAACAATACAACAGGTGTTGCTGTTTCGCTGTATTTAGGTTTATTTTGTCAGGCGACTTTGCAATCGTAAAACAGTGATTTGATCGACGTCTCAGAGCAACAGTGCAGTCGTAGCTATTTGCATCGGGGTAACATAAAGGGAGCATTTATGAGCCGCGTTTAAATTTAAGCTTCTTAGACATTAAAAATATGTAAACTGGGGCCCACAGGAGGGGTTCATTGAGAAACGCTTAGTTATATTATAAACCATTTATTATAAGTTATACAATGCTATATAGCGCTTATAAGAATTAAGTGTTAAAACCCTAACCCTCCGTTGGCTATACATGACTGGCACCCAGTACAACACAGCAGTTCCACAGAGCCCCTTTAATGACTGAATAGGTCAATTGCCAAAGACTCATATGAGATTGTCGAAGAGTACCAGCGACAGGAACACTGGACCTTCATCATAACAGACCTTCATCGCCGCTTGGTTCATGTTGTGAAACGGTTGCAGTTTGGTTAGGATAAGGCACCAAAACGACGTGGTGAAAAGATCATGTTTTGGGTTAAAATAAGTACGTACAACTTAACGTTACAATCGCGTCCTAAGTTAAGTATTTTTTTGTTCGGCTAGCTTAAATTAAAACAAGTCCATGTTGACTTTAGGTTTCACATGGTGCAAGAACAACAGTCTCCTGGCTGTCAGTCTTGGTGTGTGTGATCCACCATCCACTCCATCCCTCCTCCTCCATATGCAGACTTTGTCGCTCTTTATACTACGGGTAGGTCAGTAAAAATACTTCCTTGAAGGGTGCTCTTGTGTGTGAGATCCTCGATCCTCAGAGCACAGATAGGAACTTTGGGACAGCATGACCAGAACGACTTCCGGTTTACGTGAGGATCGAAGAGCGGGGATAGGTCAAATGAGGGAATTGAGATGTACCCTATGTCACCTGACTTCCTCCTTTGCGCCCATCATAATTACTACAGCCACTAGAGGTCACAGCCTAACAATAAACGTATTAAGCTGCTTGCACAGGCGACCTATACGACCAGTTTTTTTGGTAGCAGAAGTTGAAGTTGTAAAAATTTGTTTCAGTGTGAACATACATTTTAAGAAAAGCTGAAAACAGGCTGCGGAAACGCTTTAACATGTAGCATTTACAGATTTAGCCCAGTTGATGTTCACATAATCTTTTTCTCTTCTGATTTGACGTTGAAAAACTCTCAACCGATTCTAATGGTGTTTGTGTATGTGTGTCTGTGTGTGTGTGTGTGTGTGTGTGTGTGTCTGTGTGCGTGTGAGAGCCCATTGTCTATTTAGTGTGCAGTTAAACTCGGTTTCAGACGGGCCTGATGGCCAGAGGGGCTGATGGTAACTGAATTAGCAGCACATCAATACTTTATGGTCGTTGTTTTAAAGTTGCTATCTCTCTCTCTTTTAGGGTTCTCTGACGCGATCCCCAGCCACAACACACAGACACAGACACAGACACACACACACACACACACACACACACACACTGTCCTTAATCCAACTCAAAATAGCCACTACACTACTTTCAATGTCTGCTTCAAAATGGGAGCTGTGTGTTTCTCTCTCTCTGTGTGTGTGTGTGTGTGTGTGTATTTGTATGTTTGTGTAACGGCTGCCCTGTAAATGGCAGTATTTCAGATCAAACTCATGTTTTCTTATATTGTGTTTGTATTTATATATGTGTTCATGACTTAATCATGTCGTGTACACTGTAGAGACAGGTGAGGAAATGTGAGTGTGAGTGTGTGTGTGTGTTTTTACACGTGCCTGTGTGTTTTAGAGCAAGTAATTTGGAGTGACAGGCTGACCATTGACAACACAGCATTTGCAGTAAGTGGATAAACAACTCGGGACATCTGAAATCCCAAATTACATGTCTCATTTCACCTGTTACCTGCACATGCACACATGCGATGTCTCTCTTATTCGCACAGACACGCACACGCACATTTGAACTGACTTGAACATATTTTGCCAACACAAATTTTCACATATCAGCCTTCATACATCACTCACATCGCTGCTGGGTAAGTCACGTCCAACTAATTTTCATTTAAATTCCTTTTCGTTCTTATTATTCTCGCCCCACCTTGAATCAGCTTCTGGAGCAATTTAACACAGGCGGATGTAATTATTTTGAGAAATCTAATTTATTAAAAAGCACTAGTCCTTCAGGGAAATGTGTGTTTGTGTTTTTGCCAAACATTAGCAGAGTGTGCAGAGGTTGTATGCGTAACTAATGTGTTTCGTGCAGGTATTTTAAAGGTCCAATATGTAAGAATTGGCCCCCTGTCAAATTAATACTTAGAACAAATGGGGGGCAGTATATTACCAGAGTAACCGCTAACTGCTGCTAACTGCAGCTAACTGCAGCTGCCTTAGCTCGTTAGCTCAGTTAGCCGTGTATCTAATGGTTCAGACTGGGAGCTCAAGGACCAAGGAGCTTTAGACCGGGACGGGTCGGGGCTAGCTGGTTAGCATGCTAGCTTCAGTAGATACCGTTGTCTCCTGTGTGGAACAAAAAATGGGCCTCAGGCTCCAGTGCAGGTTTTTACAGCCACACAGTGAACCACATGAGACACTGGTGATACAAATTTGATTTTCACTGTTGCAGTTAATCCATCGCTACTGCATTAGGCAGTAATAAAGGCCATAATCATAATTGAACCCTAACCCTAGGAAAAAAATGAGTTTAAGTTAGCACAAAACACTAATGTCATACCCTTTGTCTTACAGGCATGACTATGTTTGACATTATATCATGTGTCTACCTTATTTTCTTCACCGTCAGAGTCTTAGATCTCTGAGTTTTTGCTCAAAGCTCAGGTTTTTTCAGCAAGTCAAATAGATCTGCCTTCATGCCGTGTGACAGCTGCAACTGAGCCAATCAGAGCGCTGCAGGGCGGAAAAGTACCCACAAAAATGAAGACAAGTGTGGATGAAATCTGGTTAGATACGCTTATAAAGTTGACTCTTAAAATCCATTGACATGAGAAACTTTATTTTAATGGCTCCTAAAAACTGCAACCACAGCTTCCATGCCAGAAATGAAGCGGACTGGATGGATGATTTACATGTCATACGTTAGCTACTGTTCTATGACATCGATGTCAGACTGAATAACTGAAGTGAAACAAAGTGCCAGTTTAGTGTGGTTATCAGATTTAATGATCAAGGTTTGGTTGTTTAGTCTCATGACCTTTTAACAGGCATAGTAATTGAATGGTTGACCTTTTTTCCTGATCACATTGTTGTAATAAGACCAGACAAAACCCATCTTTGGCTGTTTGTCCTTATTCCCCTCACTGAATAGAATTTGTAATGCTGATTATATCTGCGAGTCGGCAATGATGTAAAAAGATATTGAGGTCTAAAAGGTGAGGAAAAAAATATGAGTTGATTGGTGTGAATCTGCTTTTCAAAAAAATCTTATCTAATGTAACGATTATACTTTGGTTGAATGGCACAAACATGACAACAAATTATTTACCACTTCTTTTCTATTTCTGTTATATCACATTGTTCGCCTTCTACAAACACATTTCCTATGTTTGTATTAGACGCATTTTAGTATGTTGTTACTTTTCTATTCCTATTCTTTTTTTAATTTCCATTATTTTCTTTTGTTACCATACATTTATACGGATGTTGTTACTAGATTTAGTTTTTTATTTAATTTTGTTGTATATGTAACAATAAGAAATATATTATATAAGCAATTACTACCTCAAAAATGATTGGAAATTACCCCAACATGATCGCTTGGTACTTAATATTAAATTGATTGAACCAGCAGAGGTGTGACCAAAAACAAAAAAAAAAACCCTCACCTATCGCTAATGGGGAGACAGGAACACTATTTAACAATAAATATTCTTTTGCAAATGTATTTCTTGGTGTGACTGTTTAGGGAGAGCAATAGTTCAATATTTTAATAAATACGCTTTTTCACTTTCTTGCTGAGAGTTAGCTGATCTAAGCTAAGCGTAAAGGCTGCTGGCGCTAAAATGTTAAACTATTCTTTCTTTCTTTCTACTTTAGGTTTTGAATATATAGGTCTGCTTAGTACAACCTCACAAGAGCACAGTTGAATCAGCACCTCTCGATCAGGGGGGTTGCTGAATTGAATGTTTACATCTTGTGCCTAATACAATATCTGGGCTTACCTTATGTATTATTTTTCACCCTCACAGTCAATAGAAAACCACTACCTTTGGCTACATAAAACATTCACAGATAATGATAACTGAGAAACAAACAGTATTAAAACATATTCATTAGATTACAGAGGGCTTGGAAATCTTATTTAACTTGCAGTTTTAGGACTTTCATGTTTTTTTTTCAAGTAATTGTTTCAAATCTTTATTGCTGAATACATCCATTCTGCAAAACAAGAAAAAAGTACTCAAATCGAATTGCCTATTGTGTTTTATTTTAGTCTGTATCCCCTCGTCTGAGTTGTTATTTCTGTATCTCTGTATCATAACAAATGGAGCTCTTCAGATGCCACAGGGAATCAGATGATGGTCCATTTTAATCCTGTCATCCCCTCCCTGCTTTGACAAAATAAAACACAAACATGGGAAAAAGGAGCGGCAGAGGGCTGCGAAGACGACTCCGTTAAGAATGTTAATGCAACATCCTTGTTTGACAAGATCCAGCATTAATATTTCAACGAGCGCGCTTTCAACAGTAAAACGTTCAACCTAAAAGCCGTATTTCTTCAGGTTCCCTGAGCAAAGAGACATGGACATGGAAATCAAAAGGTCAAGCTAGGTTTCTTCACAAGAAGACACACAGTGGAGGAAGTTCAGTAGTTTCGCTCGGATAACAAAGTCTTTGACACCGCAGTGAGCAAAATGAACACGTCCACAGCAAACCCAAGAATTATTCCAGTTTATTATCTATGCAGGAAGAAAAATGGTTATTTTCTAAAGGTAAAACAATGAGTCATGACTCTTATGTCTAAGAGTGATCAGCGCACATACAGGGGTTAAAGGTGCCCTATGTAGTTTGGGAAGACATTTTAATCAGAGGAGAAAGATCTTCATTGACTGATTTTTTTATGCCTAAACAAACTGAATAAACAGACACTCTTTGTTTTCATGACTACAAAAACCAAATAAACAAACTGACCTTAAAGAACAACACAATTTAATACTGTCTTTCTTTGTTTATATGTGGCGGACCCTGCCGTCTTTCTAGCTTCAAACAGTGTTCTGGAGACCTTATTTTCCTCTGAGAACAGCTTGTTTATTCAGTTCTATCCCTGAGTTTGTGTTATTACCTCATTGATATTGTAAATATAAAAATTCTGAGTTTGAATTTCTTCTCCAAAACTACATAGTGCACCTTTACAATCAAGAAGTACACAAAAACACAGTATAAGCACATTTATTTGTCTCTTTCTCTATCCCCTACCACACAGTGAGTGCGTGCATGTACACTGCGGTGCTGGAAGTAGGCTCCTTGAGTTTGATGTTTCCATTCTTTGCTATCATAAATATTTGATTCGGCTCACCATCCCCAGAAGGTTCCATCCGAATGAAAGCTAAAATAACAGCTTCAACAACAAACTACAAGGGCAGCAACAGCAGCAGCCGCTGTGAGAACATGCAGCCAGTCACCTATAACCTGACGGGGCTGATGTGCGTAAGGATGTGTTGTTGGGTTGTTCCATTGCTTCCCCTTCCACTCACCCTCACTAGCATCAGGGAAAGATGCTAGGTATACAGAAAAAGTTTTGCAGAATTGTTATTGGAGGGAACGTGTCTCAGAGGAAGACGAGCACATGTCTTGGAATACGAAGAGAAAAATAAGAAGAGCACGTTGCATCTTGATCCAGAGCAGTGTCTGTCTGTCATCATGAGGACACACATATTCAGAAAATGGGGGGAAAGTGAGGTAAGAGCGGCAGCAGAGCACAGGCGAGATAATGACATGAAAGATGAAAGGAAGAGAGCAAGAGGCAGTGATAAGGAGGCAGAGCTGCTCCTCCTATAGCGATGCATTTGTTAGTACATACATACAGTATACTCATGACTGCATCTGCCTGATGCTGATGTTTATGCATTCATGTAGCGTGATGGTTGTATAGTATGTAGAGATAAGCCCCGGAAGCTCCGTGCAGACCTCATATTGCAGGGGCGTGGACAGCAAAGACTTCATAAGTGTATAAGAAGAGTCTAGTATGAGAGAGGGAATGGTTGGAGAATGGAGAAAAGGTAGGAAAGACAGGAGGGAGTGTAAGATGCTGAAATGACAGCTGGTCCTGATATTATCTGCTGTACACAGCAAAAAAAAAAATGAAACCCTTCGCAATATTTACGCTGAGCCAAATCATCGCTCCCACACACACACTTGTTTATGGTGGCCGGATATATTTATACCTTTTTGGACATCTGGCTAAAATGTGACAGACTCAGTATATAATTGCTCTTTGCACCTGCTATCAAATAGTTATCCGATCCTTGCAATATCCGAACCGAACCGCGACTGTTTCACATCATTAGTAACTAATGTATTATTAGTATGTCGATAACTAAATCATTTCATTCTCTTTTAGGGTGACTCTTAACATCAGTCCAGGGACAGCAGATGTAAAATAGCCTTTTGGCTAATTCTGGCATGTTTACATTTGTTAAAATGTTTTTATTAATGTGCATTGTCCCTGATTATTAAACCTTTAAATAAATAAATAAATAAATAACAGTCCAAAAGGTGCAGGGTAATTTAATCATCATTATATACAACACAGGGTTGCGTAACGAAATGGAAGTTCATAAACTCCTTCATGCTACACAAATTACAGAACATATATACAGTTATTTATGCACGTATAAGTGTATCTAAAAATGATGGTGATGATAATATGGTCGTCATCTTCACATCAGAAGTTTGACATCAGGTAAACACTGTCCATCAACTTTGAATGTGTGTGAGCGCCAAGCATCAATGTTATAAACAAGGAGTCCACCTCTCCTCGTCCAGCTGTAGTCCTGCCCTCTGTGGGCCGGGAACATGGTCCGCCTGTTGAGTGCAACGGCTTGATCCGAGATGTTGTGGTGGAGACCATAGGCAGTATGTGTTTCAGCAAAAAATAATTTGGACTGGCCACCGGCCGCTGTATCTTCATGTGCTGCCGTTTCCATAACAAAAGTCACAATATGTCATAAAAACGCTTTGTCAGCAAGCTTTATTTAGAAAGTCTAACCAGATGTTAAATATTATGTATTGTTACGAAGTTGACGGCAGAGCCCTTTACGTGGAAAACTGATGCAAGAGGGGTAGGTAGAGCAACACAGTTTGCAGCTGAAGGCCACAGACCAAGCTGCCATATTTTGACAAGTTTGGAGTGAGAAGGTGTTAATGCTTTGGTGAAGTGGCTCTGAAGGAAGGCCTTGAGGTAGGGAGGGAGAATTTTAATTGGATACTGTTAAAATGTGTCTTGCTCTTGCTGGTTTCTATCATACCAACCCCAGTTTTAAGTCTTTAAAACATTACAAAATTATTAAAATCGCTCATCACAATTTCCCAGAGCCCAGAGTAACATCTTCACATTGCTTCTTTTTTCCAACAATCTAAAGATTCTTCATTTACGTACGTCATATATGACAAAGAAAAGCAGCGAATCCTTACAGAAGAAGCCAGAAACAGCAAGTGTTTGACACTTTTGAAAGTCAAGAAAAAACCCCACTTTATTTGCAAGAACTTTGTCTTAACCTGTTCGTAAAGCACTTCAGTCATGACGGCAATCATTTCAAATTGGTTCAGATTTGCACCACATCTAACATGTATCTCACTGAGCTTTAGCCAGGTTGTTATGAATGTGCTGAGTGTGTGATTGTGTGTCTGTGCTAATGTGTACTTACTGTGGCGTCCTACTTTTTGCCTCGCAGTCTTTGAGGTCAAATAAGGACCAAACTTTCCACATCGTGTAGAGCAGAAGACCCACAGGCACGCACGCACGCACGCACACACACACACACACACACACACACTGTCATGCTGTCAGGATACATTTTCATAGATGCAATTAAAGCAACATCATCTTCTGCATAATCAATGACAACCACAAAACAAACAGGCTGCCAGTTTGCACAGGTCCTGCGGGCTTGAAAACACACACAAACACACACACACACACACATGCACTTATACAAGAATAAGATTGTCCACATTTGCACAAAATCACTAATTTCCTTTAACTCTACAGAGACAATTTAACCCACATGAAGTCTATAACCGTGTTAATGTCACATAGAACAAAGAAGAGACGCAGGCAGAGGAGAGAGGGGTGTCACATACCATCACCAGAGACAGGTCAGCATACGATGACACAGCCAAGATGGACACCACAGCCAGTGGGCGTGTTGTTACCCAACATACATGCACGCACACACACACACACTCTCACTCACAAACAATTCGTTGCGAGTGAAGCGCAGACATCATGGGACCTGACGTGGGCCGGGGGTTTTCGTCTGATTGGCCTTCACATGCACTTTGGTTTTCGTGACAACGGCTGTCCCTCCAGGCCACCGGCTGCCCGAGCCTGGCATGGAACCTGGTTGTGACACTGATGAGGGAGTGGGGAACTTTTTTATGCCGCCACGTGGATTTCGTTCACTGAAATTCATTTGTAGCAGCTGTTTTAGTTTTTAAAAAATGAATTCTCTCCATGAAGGACGTGGCTGTGTGAGCTGTCGGCTCCTCTAACTTACTGGGCATTCAGAGGGATTTTTTGTGGCTCTTAAATGTGAAACCTTGAACAATTTCTGTAAAAAATTTAAATACCAAGATCCATTTCCAGAGACAAGTTCCTCTTTCCTCCAAGTAACACAGCATGCAAGTCTAATTGGGATCTCTCTTCAATAGAAACAGATATTACTGACTCATTATCAATGTATTATTACTGATTACTCTTCTTAGAATGGCTTATAATCCCTGTGCAGGTGAGTCATTAAGTTAATCTCCTCAGACCTGTGTGGGTGTGAACAGATGTGTATGACTGGCATCTCCCCTCACCCTCCTGTTAGTTTAATTGCTTCTGTTAGACAACATGATTATGAGTCTTGTTGGTGCCGTGAGTTCTCATCATCAAGAATAAATGACACTTGTAAGGAGTTGCGTGGCCTTTAATGTCCACTTAGGTATAATTCCCCATCAGTCTTGTGGCATCTGCTTTTTGTTTGGTCGTTAATTATTGACTGCACATAATTTGCGCATGAGATGTCAGATAAATAACACACACACAAAATGTACCATAAATGAGGAGCAAATGCAGCCCAGGAAAATCCTGGATATATGGAGAACAGTATATAGTGCAAGCGTTTAAAATACCATCAATCCAATTGTGATTTATGACACCTTTGAATTAAATGTCTATAAACCATTCAAGTTGATTGCTGTCGCTTGTTCGGTTCTGCTTCTGTAGCTGTGAGCATTTTTGGGTGCCTGAGAGGAGGAAGAAAGAGGCAGTTCAGCACAAAAAGTTGGTTTTGAATTCTTTCAACAAGCCAAGGCCATGTCGATTGCGAAAATGTTCCTAACGGCTAATTTCCCTGACATTTTAAACAGAAGTTTAACTGTTACCATTCCTGGAACTGTACGTCAAATTATCCTAAAATGCCTATCCCAGTTTAGCCCAAAGTAAATTCTAAGCTGTTTGGAGTACAGACATGGTTTTGGGCTCTTTTGAAAGGTTACCTTCTGATTTATTTCCCAAACAGTCAGAAGCTCTGTAACTGCTTCTGTAATTAATTTATAGGAGTTTGAACACACTGTATTATTAATTTCTTTTTCCAGCCTGAACTTTTGAATGCAAAAGTAAGCCTGCATATGACCTACAAGTGACCCTATTAGCTGGAAAACACAATGAGTCCACATAATATAGTCTTACATGGTCCAAGTTCACTTTCAATGACAATATAGCTGAAAGAGGACACTTGTTTTTCTAATTAAATATCCAGGCACCTGGGGAAAAAATGCCATTTTTGTGACCTCAAAATAATAATGCCTGAGAGGACAGGAGCATTAAACATTATAGTTCTTTATTTCCTCATTTAAATTAACATTGCACATATAAAATAGTCAAAAACAAGTGCTTAGGTGCATAAAATGACACAAACTTGCATAAATTCCATGCTTTGGGCTTTATAACCCATTTAAGTTATATACTGTTTGTATGGACTGTCTAAGAAATCACTCGTTAGCTGTTGCAGGCCACAGGGCGGGCATAGACGCTCAGTTTTCCTTTCAAATAGTTTTGAGACGGATAAAAGCATTTGCGATTGTATTTCGTTGCCACTTATCCATGGAATACTGTGTTTTGGACTAAATATTTTACTGAAATGGATCTGCTGGACATTTGGGAACGAGAGAAGACAACTGAAACTACCAGATGCTTCATTGGTGAGTTGCCAACAATTTGTATGGGCTTGTTTGAGGGCGAGTCGGTTTGTTTGTTTTTATTGTAACTGCCTGATGTGGTTTTTAAATAGTTGGCATGAACCAAATCAGAATAATCAAAGCTTTCTAACAATTTATGGCATGACTATACACTTAAATTGAGGCGTTAAGCTAGTCACTTAGCTATACTTATGTTGTTGTTGTGTGCTGGTCAGGAATGGTAACGGGTAAAATTAGTAATAAAAATAAAGAAACACTCGGAAAACAGGATAAATTAAGCACAATTTAATCTATAAGGTTAAACATTGTAGAAAATATATTGTATCATAAGTTTTTTATAAAGCCGACATTTGACTTGGAGGACAAAAGACGTCAATCTGAAATTTAAATATGTACATTAATACAATAATAAAGTTTAACCAACTGGTATAATCATTTGGTCGTGTGCATCCCTAAAATACAGTACTGTGATTTTCTATGATTTCTGTGTGATGTTTAATGTGTTCTTCTTCAACCTGTTGCTGTTGCTTCCACTGGGCTTTTTCAGACCGTGTGGTCTTATTTTGGGGCAAAAACTAAAAAAAAGTTTCCACTTAAATGATGTGCACAACTCACTGGTTAGTTTACAAACAACAAAGCTCACGAAAAGTTGTCCTGATGCCTCTCGAAAGAATAGCTTTTGTTATTGCTGATTGGAAATGTCTTTTTTTCAATCGCGTGTGTGTGTGTGTGTTGCATTACCTCATTCTTTTCCATTTCGCTGAAAATACACCCATTAAAAGGTGATTCTGCTGCCTCAGTGTGCGATTCTCCGGCTTGGATAATGAAGCCGCAGGAGACATACATTCAGAGTTCGGAGTTAAATCATCTCACACTCTCTCTTTTTTTTTTAAATCTCACACACACACATATAGGAGACACACAGTCTGCGATTGGAGTTAAATCACTTGACCTCCGACCTCTCTTTGGACCAATGAGAACATCCTCGACACCCGGGTGCAGCCCCGACGGCAGACTATAAATAGCAGGCAATTTAGAACAAGAGAGGAAGGGGGCATCTCAAAGATTAATGACTCCCCTCTACATGCATTTTACTACTTTTTGTTCTATCAGTCTTATCTCCTCTCTTTCCTCCCACCTGCTCCACTTTGCTATCTCGCTCGCTCTTTTCCCATCCTCCCGGCACTCTCTTGCTGCCTCTCTCTCCCATTGTCTTTGCATGCGTTAACCGCTGTGTGCGTAATGGCCTCACAGTAAAAGCATAGGCAATTTTCTCATGAATCACAACCTATTCTCTGCATAGTCTCGCACTCAACTCCACCTTCCTATAAGGTTGCACTCATGACGCCGGTGACGCTGAGTTCAAGGACAAATGAGATGCTAATATTCTGCCTTCCTCACGCCTATCCCCGCTGGATTTTTTTCTTTCTTTAAAATTTCATTTACTCTGGCAAGGTTTGCTGAGCATGTTGCCTGTTGTTTCACACTCAAAGACAGACATATTCACACCTGGGAGCTTCACCTCGCTGTTAATAACAAGTAGCTCAGCTGGAGCCGTTCAGAGCTAAGTGCTTCACTCAAAGGCACCTCAACAACATGGACACACACACACACACACATACAAACACACTGCGTTCAAAACTGGCAATCCTCCAGCACCCTTTATTTATTTAGCCGTTATTCTCTGTTCTGCTCAGGCACACATTAGGAAAATAATACATGAAAACAAGCTTAGAGCCTCAACTGAGAGAAAGGAAAACCTCCTTTGGGTGTATCTGGAAGCTAATAGCAATGTTTTTGTGCAGCCAGGAGCTGTTTTTCCCTCGAACTCTCAAACCACAACCTGACCACCACAACAATAATGCCATAATTTCTAGTTCTCTTTACACCGTGTGCAAAACATTGAACTCAAGCGCACATTTCAGCTGAGAATCTTATGCTCATTTACAGTGTTGTTTCTCATGAAGGAGAATCTGTTTTTGCTGTGTCACCTAATTCACTGTGTGGGAATATATTCATGTATAAAGCTTTTAACAAGAATGAAAACAAATGTAAAGAGACACAAATTAAAGCAGTGTAGCAGTGGTGGACTTTGGTGGTTGAGGGGCAGGGTGGAAAAAATAAAAAAGGGCACCAGCTGTAGGCGGTGGGGCACCAGCCTGCAGACAGGGCCCTGAAAGGGCACCCTAGAGGGCGCTGAATCATATTTAATCTGCCATAGGGCTTTCCAAGAGGGCACTTTCAAAGAAGAAGAATCTCTTTAACTCATCCCGGAGGAGCAGATGGACAGCCAATGTACGGTTCCCAGGACCAACTCCGGATCTACGCTGGTTCCTTCAAAGGCAAAAGGCACTAAACAGGGAATTTTGAACCCAGTCCTAGTCACAATGACTTGAGTCCACATCCCTGCAGGATGAAGTGAATGAACTGCACTCAGCACAGAGACACTTGACATCAGCCTTGTGTCATGCATTATTTTTCGCTAACCACACTGCTATTTTTTTTCATCAGAGCAAGTACAAGATACAAGGCTAATTTATTTATCATTCTTAGACACATGGTTGTGCAACGAAATGCAAGTAGTAGCATAGTCTCGCATCCAGCTAACCCTACCTCACGAGTGCCGTGTCAATGCTAGAAAAAGGTCTGGCTGCACCAATTCTCTCTCTGGCACAGGTGAAGAAACAGTCTGCCTTGTTTGTAATCCTTTGAACCAATCACAATTGTCAACATACAGCAACAGTACATACAACAGTCTACATATGGTAAGTCAGACTAGTTGTAGTCCAGTCTCTTCGCTACTTATGCCACTTACAAAACGAGACAAAAACTCACAAAGCACTTTAGTCATCAGACTTTAAGGACGACTGATTCTCAAACACAGCACTCAGGGTTCAGAACATTGCTGTTTTCTTCATTTTGTGGCTAACTGCATTCACGTCATCCAGGTCCAACCGGCCCCTGATTAGACAGCCAAAATGAAGACAGCTCAGCAGAATAAAAAACCCAGCACCACTGTGGACTTTGCCTCAGACAAACCAAAGGTGCCATGCCTGAGGAGCCCCCTGGCTGCTCTCCAGCTGCTCAGGTCTTTGCAAATCACAGAACTCTGACCCTGCGAGCCCAGGCAGTGTGAAAGGTTAGAAACGGCGCTAAGTACATCTGCAAGCTAACAGAGGATATTCAAATGGGAGGAGGCTCAAAGCATGACCTGGTCCATGACTCAAATTAAAATGTAAATTCACCCATATTTTCTCAATCGCATCTGTCTCACCTTGCAGATATTTTTGGAGGTGTTCAGATACCCACTTCTAAACTTCTGCCACCATTCCGATTCAAGATTTTAATTTGGAGCTAGAAATATAGAAAAAAAAAAAAAAAGACATACATACAAAGGACATTGTAAGCTTATAAACAAACAAACAACACAATGCTTTTGTTCTCCTGGCACTGACAGTCTCAGGATTGAGGGATGTCAGAGACGGTGGTTTTCTGTCGCCTTTGTTTAGCGTGACGGGGACCTTTTATAATGCCTTCGAGTGCGCATGTGTGTGTGTGTTAATGCCACAATCCGTGTATTTGTGTGCACGCGTGCGCTTTGTATGTGTGCAAATGTAGGTGTGTGTGTGTGTTTATGTGGCTCTCCACACCTGCCCTCTGGCCATGGCTTCATTAAACATTTCATTAACGTCAAACATCATTTGCACCGTCGGATTAAACTAGCCAACACACACAGACAGAGACCCACCCACACGCACAAACAACATCAGGAAAAACCAGGGTGACACATTCACAATGAGATGACAAAATTAGAGCTCTGCCCTGCAAATTACACAAAACCCACATTAGCAGAGCGAGTTATCTGACGAGACGAGTTGGCTCTCGGGTTTCTGCATGCATGCATATTCCTGTAATTGTGTGTGCTGCTTTCTGTGTATTATGTGGTATGACTCAGTACTTCTGCGTGAATGAAAAGAGGGAGAAGAAAGGGAGAGAGAAAACAGCGGCGGATGGGTGGGGCAGAGGTTAAGCACACTCAAAGATAGCATATTAACATTAGCAGTGATTCATACCCCAACATAGAGAAAGAGAGGAAAAAACGGATAGACAGAGTGTCAAGGGAAACACAGAGAGAAGGTCAGAAAAGCATTTTGTAGAGAAAGATAAATTCTAACTAATTCATGCATTGGTTTGGTAGTTAGTACTGCAATGACTCTGCACTCTGCAAATTTTATGTCAGCAAAGAATCACATGACTGAACTTCATGGTATCTTTCAGCTCTCTTGTTTTGGTTTTGGCTTTACTGATTTGCACTGGTGGACTCAGGGGGGGTGCATGGTGGGAAAGTGCCCCCATGTTCGAAAAAAAAATGCAGCAAAAGTGCCCTCTTGGACGCCCCTATGTTAGACAAAATGTGATGAACTGCCCTCCAGGGTGCCCTTCCAGTGGTCAAACTGTGGTCAAGTGCCCTCTCGTCACTCTAAATATATTACGACTTTCTGTGTGTTGGTGCCCTTTTTATTTCTTTTGCCCCTGTGCTTCAAACATCCCGAGTGCGCCACTGCTGCTTTGGTTAACTCATTGTTTTTTGGCTGAAACAGACAGGTGCTTTCAGTGTAGAAGCTCTAAAGAAAACATGACCATCTTACCTGCCCAGCAGCCAACGAGCCAGATATATCATCCAGGTGGAGGTGGTGGAGACCGAAAAACAGAGCTAAAAGAGAGAGAATATTGGGCTAACATTCATTATGTGGCCACAAACACAAGTGCATGCTAATGCTTTATTCATATCTGCTGAATATGTACATAGGAAAATGCTACAGGTTTGTCAGATCAATGTTATAACATAATAATTGGGATGAACAAGTACTACATTGTCTGGATCTGTTCAACCAACCAAACCAACTAAATTATCTGTATCCTTATTCGTAATTGGCTCCAGCTTCTCAAGACCCTGCAAAGAATAAGTGGTTACAAGCCTCAGAATTGAGCTTCAGATAATATTTTTGATCACAAGATTAAGAGAACTTGAATGAATAAACTTCAGTCGGCTATCTATTGAGGATTTTCCCTACATCATAAGTACAGATATACACATCAATCAATCAATCAATCAATCAATCAATCAGACTTTATTTGAAGAGCGCTTTTCATCCATCGTAATATAGCGCAAAGTGCTTTACAGAATTAAAATAGCAACAATTAAAACAACACCCCCCCCACACACACATATACACACACATGCACACACGAATCCAGCTACTTAAAACACAATAAGGAAAATAAAAGATAAATAAATATTAATAATAAATAAATAGTAATAAATAAAACAAGGCACGAACAACAGGTATTGTGGAACTGAGGAAGCGCTATCGTTGATGTATTTCACTGAGGAGACACTAGAGGCAGTAAAATAAAGATAAAATACTAAAGGAGGTTAAAAGTCTAAAACTGCATTTTAATCGATAAAATAAATAAGTAAATAAATCATAAATAAAGTAAAACAAGATAAAACAAAATAATTAAAATAAATAAATGAATAGTAAGTGAATAGATAAATAGAATAAAGCCAGGTTTAAGCAGGATAAAAACCAATAAATAAATAGAATTCAGCTAAAAGCCAGCCTAAAAAGGAAGGTCTTAAGGTTGCTCTTAAAAGTATCAACATTCTCCAATGCCCTCAGGTCCTCTGGGAGGTCCACATACCGTGGTGCACCTCAGATGATCTCTGTCATGATTCAGTGTCTTGTTCTTGTTTTCTTTTATTTTGATATTATGCCCACTCTCATGATTCAGTGTATTCTTGTTTTTCCTGTTTTATTTTGATATAATGCCCTCATGTGTCTCTTCTTGCTTTTCAGTTCCTCCTGTGTGTTTTTCCCTCCCTGTGTTTTTCCGCTCGTTTCCTCACCTGTTCCTCTTCCCTCCTCACTCCACCTGTTCCTGATCCCCTCGTTAGTGTCTGTATATATAGTCTTTGTTCTCCCTCATGTGTTTGTCAGTTTGTTCCGTGAAATCCGTGATGTTCCCTGTCATTCCCTGTTACTCCATCATTCCTCCGTGTTCGTGTCCTGTGTAAATCCTTGATTCTATGTTGTTTAATGTAACTCTGCCTTGGTCCATCTTCCCCTGTGTTGCCTCCCAGCATTTCTTCCCAGTGTTTCCTCCAGTGTTTCCTTGTGCCTCCCGTTTTGGTTTCTGAGTTTGGTTTCTTGTTTCTCGTTTGATTTGAACTTTGCTTTTCTGTTGCACTTTGTTTAAGCTTTTTAGTTGCTACTTTGTTTTTGGTCCTAGTGACTTATTTTTGGATTCTCCTGGTTTGTATAGATTTCTGGTGTTTTTGTATTTTCAGCTTTTATTTTATTAGAGCTCGCTTTTCGTTCCCCCTATCCTGCCTCCTGTGTGTTGTCTGCGTTTGGGTCCTCTCCTCGTCTAACAAAGTGTAACAGATCTCGGCTGAAACAAGTTTCAGACATCATGCTCAACCCTAAGTATAATATGCCAATGTTATTTTTAACAGCTCTCATCCCATAACCTGAAGTGGCTAAAGAAATCAATCAATCTATAGTATCCTGACACACCCCTGAATACACACCTACATTAATGCAGTAATGTTAAACCACTGGACATCAGGTGGGGGTCATAACTACTGCTCATCTGATCAGATGTAGCCAGCTCTAGAGAAGAGAGGCGGGTGCAAACAGAGCCGACCTTCTGGAGGAATAAACACCCAGAATCACAGTAGATTCTGCTCTGGTCAGAGCTGTTTACCGACAGGAGGAGAGCTCAGAGATTAACTTTTGAGAGAAGAAAGGAATTTATCTTCACTCCTGTTTATCAACCTGACTACTGAAGTGACCTCCAGTGTGGGTGTTTATGCACTGTGATGTTGATTGCTGACCGGAGCTGGAGGGGACATGTACATTACAGAGAGGACAGGGGAAAAGAGGAGAGGGAACTCTGGTGAGTGCTGACTTTACTGAGAGTTGACCAGAATTTAAACATACACACCCTTAATGTGTGCGTTGCATGCTAGGTTACGGCTAATGTACAAGTAAAGTAATCAGGTTGTTTAGCACTCAAACTCGTCTGAAGTGACACCCCTATCCTGGAAGTAGTGACGAGTGACCAAAGGAAATGCATCTGAGTAAACTTGTGGATTTCTCTGGGTGTAAAAAACATTGTTGGAAACATTTGCGGTAATGTTCGTACAAATCTTTAATGAGAGCAATGGCTCAACAGTATCCATATATGCACTTGCCACTTGGATAACTCCTTCTATTTACACTAGTCACAACAATTTCCCCAGAGTAAGCAGAGACAGAAAGGCCTGACTCATTAAAATCGGTAATCACAATCATGCATCTGGTGCTGTTGACGTTAATGCTGAGATACAACTTTGTCTAAGATAACAGTTACACAACTCTCACCTGTCTGATATACATACATGTTACGTGCATTTTATCACTATACACACTTACTGTGTTCAATGGAGAATCCAGGAATGGCTCACAAATGCCAAACTTCACCCATAAATGATTCAAATCTACAAGCAAGTCATTTAAATTGGCTCCGCTAAAACCAGACAGGATACAAAGTGCTGAAGTGGCAGGAAGCCCTAATGAGGACACTGGTGGCAAGTGTGTGTCTGTGTATGTGTGTGTGTGTGAGAGAGAGAGAAAGAGTGGTAGAGGAAATTCTTGCTACGAAGGGCCAATTGCCAGAGCTTTCATCATTGAGATGGAGTAAAGCCGTACAGAGAAGCATCTGAAGTCCTGACACATGTCACTTTTGCAGAGATCCTGCCTCACTCTCGAAATTCTTAGAAGGAGGAGACCCTGTAGCGATAGAAACAAAATGTACACTGACAGAACAAGATGTCAGCTAATCAACAAATATGGTTCATTTAGTAGTTTTTTTTTATTCAGTGCAGTGGGGAAAGAGAGAGAGGAGCAAGGTTGGGGATTTTATTAGAAGAGGCTTATTAGAGGAAAAAAGAAGTGAGCTTACACAGAATGCACAAATGCGTGCGATTTAACTAGGGCCGGCGCTGCAATGCATACAAATGACAGGATGTACCGCCTGTGCTCGATAAACCTATGTCTCTACCTCGCTCCATGTCTGTGTCAGGTGCCTATGAAGAGGTTAATTTTCCACTCCAGTAACAAGCTCAACTGATGACAGACCATCTCCTGGGGATTTTCTCGCCCCCTCGTGCCCTCCAGGCTTTATTTAGTATTTAGCATTAGAGGAAAGTGCTGTGATTAAAGGGAAGTTGGGGTGGATTTGATTAAAGGGGACGTGGAGTGGACCTGACTCAAGGGTTTATTTTTCCCCCCTTTTTTTTTTTCCACCATACTGATTAATTGGGATATTTCTCATCCCACCCTCGAGGCCATGGCAGAATGCAGCGTCAGAGTTTTTTTTTCTTCCTTAAAAAGCACAACCCACAGAAGTGAGCTTTCTGAACCGTTTAGGTGCCTTAAGTGTGGCTTAAATGCAATGTTGAGCAGATGAAAGACAATCAATAGTGGAAAGGAGGTGGCGGGGGTGGAAACAAGAAAGACCGAGATTCACCGAGTGAAAGGAAAGTTTTTAAAAGTACACAATGTGAAAATGGTGACCTCACTTTTTTTATCACGTGAACAACACAGGAAAACTATATATAAATTTTATTTTGCCCTGCACGGTGATCTGTCAGAGAGAAGAAGTTACAACATCAAGTACACAGAGAACAGCAAAATATTTTACGCCTCTTTCTTTTATTATGTTGTCTCTTGTGCTTCCATGATAATTTTGATGTACTGTATGAAAATGGAAACTATTTACACTGAGCTATTTTTCAACATACGATATAGATACATAGATGTTAATTACTTTAACGACACTGGATCACTCTGCCTTGTATACAACTTTCCAACAACAGTACAAATAAAGTTGTTTACTTATTCTCTGCTCACTACAAATCCACAAATCTGACAGTGACTCGATTTTTAAAAACACACACTAAGACAATCCATTAGATGTCAAACTAGTGATGACTCATTTATTACTAATTACTGAATTATTATTTACTCTTTTTGTGTATCTTCACGTGAAGTGAAATGTTGTTAGTTGAAATAGTGTGTGTGTGTGAGAGTGTGTACTTGCATTGGCAGTGGATGTTAATCATGAGGTGTGTAATCTTCCAATATGAATGTAATTCCTGGGGATACTGGACTCGATAGTCCTCCTCCAGTATAACTGCCAGTGAGAAGATCATTCATAGAAAAGTTGCTTATGTGAGACAACTTCCACCTGTTTCAAACCTGTTCCACCTTCCAAAATCAGAAATACATAAAGTTAGAAATAAATGGCTCAATAAGTAAATTAATATACCATAAATGGACTAAAAATAAATAAATGTAGGCATTAATACATTTATTTTTTTAAATTATGAAATTATTATGATTATTATCAAATATTATAAAAACATTAATACAGACATATATGTACTTTCCCATTACATTTTCTATTTTATTTATTAGTTTATTATATATATATATATACACACACACACATATATATATATATATATATATATATATATATATATATATATATATATATATATATAATGTGCGGCAAAATAAAAAGCATAATCAAAACAGAAGTTTAAAGACAATAATATATTATTTGTATGAACTCCACAAGTGTTCTGTTCAAGTGTATTTCTTTATGTCCTGGCTGTTTCTTTGTTCCCTCTCTGCGTGTATCTATATTTCTAATGATTGCAAGAGGGGAGTTAAAAGGTCGAGCACAGCAGACTGCTGCACAGCAGAACCGACTCTCATCCCGACTTTGTCTGAGTGGAGCAGTCCATTAGGGCCCTAAATATCAGATGGCTAAGCTAACATTTAGAGGGCCATATTTATGCATGAGTGTGAATGAAATGACCTTCAACAGGCGTAAACACATCAGCAAGTCAATACCTGCCACAGAAGACACAACACAAAAACTATCCAGCCTATGAAAAATACAAACAAATGTTGAGTCTGTTACGGCTTTATATTGATGTTTGCACAGCACTTTGGTCATTGTTTATGTAAAGTGTATTGACTGTATGCGCTCTGTAATCAAAAATCCAGATTGAGTCACAAAGAGCAACATTTTATGAAAACAAAACAACAAAAACAGGGATTCTGTCAGGAGTTGAGGATATAATAAATGATATCTAAACTTGGTCTGATACTGCTTCTGCTCCACAACTTTGCATCAGTTCATTAGGACCTGACAACTGGTTTGAACAGCAATAGGCTAATAGGACACCCAAACTTACTGACTTGAACCAGCCTGGTCATTGGATCAGAGGCCGAATTATACAGAGGAAAACAAACTTGTTCAGCCGTGAAAATTCCAGTGATGTAAAATGAGTTTTTAGAAAAAGCCAAACATGCTGGGTGAGTCATGACTGTCAGACGCTGCTTATTGTTAAAACCTGCAGGGTATGACCGGACACCAAGTATGTAAGCGATAAAAGATTTAACATTAGAAACCAAAGTAAATAGTAGATTTGCACAGAACGACCCAAGTACCCAAGACGACCAATTAGAAGGAAACACAAGGAAAAGAGAGTGGCTAAATGTTGAATCTCTAATTGGTCTAAAGTAGGAAGATGTGTGTTTGCACCGGCTTGTATGTGCAACAGTAAAGCCGAGTAATTAGGTCTCGGAGAGCCCCTCATTATGAAAGGCTCTTGCAGCTGTTGTTAATTAAAAGCAGCGGCCTTCCAGAAAGCGCCACGCAACAGTAGTGTCACCAAACACTGGCTCTTCAAGTTCAGAAGCAGCGCAGCGAGGGGGCAGCAGTTGTGATCTTTCAAAGAACACCATTTAAAATCATCTATGACCACTTACAATGTACCGGCAGCACTTTTATCACCATGAGGGAACAGGGTCTGGTGACATCTTTGGAGCTAATTGCAACGGTGTTTCTGCTCCCGCAGGACATGATTTATCAAGGAAAGTCAAATGTATCTATAAAGCACATTTAAAAACGAATCACATCGACCAAAGTGCTCTATAGAGGAGAGCAGGTTATCGTTTGAACAGTTTGGTACACAGGGATACCGACAATTTGTCCTACAGATGTACAAGGTTCTCTTTAGCGTGTGTGTGAGACGTACTGGGCTTTAAACTAACTCTTATGTAAAACCATCCACAGCTATATTGGATGCTCGGAGCGAATCAGGTGATGTAGTGTAAAGTCCGTAGGAAGGAGGTTCGGATGGATGGATGGGTTAAAGACTTTTTAGCTAGGAGACCGCTGCTTGTGTCCAGTGTGAAGCCAAAAGTGAAGACAACTTTTTTCACTCTGAAGTAATTATCTATTGCACAATGTAATAGCTGTAGAAAAATTACACCATCCACGTATAGATTGGTTCCCTATAAACCAAGCTATGCTATTTGGCCAATACCAGGCTCTGTTTTCCCACAAAAGTGAAGGTTGCATTACAGCACAAAGGAAACACGTCTGCTGAAATATGCTGATGAAATATTGCTGACAACAGCATGGTTGTGTCGTTGTTTGAGTTTTTATTTAGTTATTTCCTGTTTTATTTTGAAGTTCTCTCCTCTTGTGTCATGTTTTGCTTTTCACTTCCTCCCTTTGTCCTTTCCCTGCCTTTTTGCCTGTCCCTTGTAACAGGTTGAAAACGGGCATTCTTTCTACTAGATTGGTAAGTAAGAAAACCTGCCGTCTTATTGATGAAACCAGGTGTTTTACTCTTTACTCTCTTACTTTTTAGAGCACGGAGAACAGGGTTTCTAGGTCAAATTGGGATTCTTATTGTTAGTTTGCTTTTTGACAGTCGCAAGGCTGTTAGCGGTAGCCATGTTGCTAAAACTGTTAAAAGTTGTCTGTTTCCACTTTAATCCACTGTATAATGTACTTCTTTTAAACCAAACAAGGATCTTTCACTGGATTTCTGATGTCCGCTGGATTTCTATTCAAAGCTTGTTGCAGATAAGTATTATTGGTCTACTTTTCATATTTAGGTCACTTATTATTTTTCAATCATTTTTATGTAATTTGAAGCATCTTGCATAAATTATGTATAAGTAATATCTTTTATTGGTCATGCTCCTCATTATGTACAGCCGTTGCTGCTGGTGATACACACCATTTCCTATTGTGAGCTACATAACACATATTTATTAATATGGAGATTTTATGTATTATTACTGTTACTCTTAGATGTTTTTATTCCACTTTATCTTCAAAGGACAAAGTGGTAGATGTTGTCAAAATAGAGCATATTTTTGAGATATGAATATGTGAGGGTCTGCTACAGGTGACGCCTATGCCACACTGTATGAATGTACATATTGACAGCATTTTAAAAGTAAATATGTGCGATGTTATTTATAGTTTGCTGTCCTCATCCATTGGACACTAGGTGCTGTTGTCCCTGTACAATGTGTCAGTAATGCCACTGTGACTTGTCAGTTTCTTCCTGCAGCAATGTCCCCAACACATATTCCTGTGTATTTATTGTACTTGGCAGATTGTGAGGACGTGTTCTCAAAATTGCTACAGCAGCTCTTACCACATATAGACATACAGTATTTTGGCCTGAATCCCCTGAAGCCATGCAAAGCCCAGAGCCTGTAGGAGTGCTGCTGAAATCACACTGCTGGGAAGCTGATGCTGTTTTTTTTTGTACTGCACAAAAGATCCTGTTGGTAAATGTAGCAAAACTGACCACAACCTACAACATAACATCACATTGAATTTGAGGTATGTAAATACACTTTTTAAGCTTCACTTTGTCATATGTGTTATATTTCTCCTCATCTTCAGAAGTCTGAACACTTGAAGGCAACACGTCTGACTATAAAGTAAGGAATCCCTGTCTGTTTGTCTCTCTGCTTGTTATTCACATATCTCAAGAACCGATCATACAATCGAATTCACACTGGGCAGGTTTGTTGCTGTGGATGCAAGACACTTTCAACAATAATACATTTTGAATAAACAGCAAACACCGCTAATGGCTCTGCAGACTGAAGCATGATTCCAATCATGTGATCTTATGGGGAAGCAGACTTAAACAAAATGAAGATCAGCGCAGTGGGGGTGGGTGGGTTTTCTTTTCTTCAATTACAACTGGAGGTGAGATTTTAAGTTTCTTTTAACAGTAGTATGCTAGCTAATGTTAGCCTAAAAGGCTAAAATGTTTGCTGGCAGCGAGGTTGGCTGTTCCAGGATGCCTCACTCAATTGAATGAAGCTTCAGTGATTTCAATCACGGTGAATCTGGCTGCTGTCTTGTTCTTTGTTGCCCACAGCTGAAGCATGTTTTTGTATTGCTTTTTGTAGGGAGGTGAAGAGAGAGTCTGTAGCCATAATAATAAAAATAAATAGATTAATAAGCGTACAAAAAGAACAATTACACTTAATAACTAGTGAAAAAAGCAATCTCATATTATACTTCCCATCAATGTATATGTTTACTAACCTACTTTCACTCTATGTTTGAGTGTGTATTAACAGAAGCCCTTGTTGTGTGTATAAATATTGTAAAGCAGTGAGACTGTTTGGCCCCATGCCATAAGGAAACATTTGGCTCTTTTGTCACTTTGGATTTCAGCTTCCGCTCTTATCTTAAATGTATGAGTATGGATACAATATGATGGACGCACACTTATGCATTAAGCATGTACTCTGAGACTCACACACTTCCTCTGTCATCATAAGAGCATGTGGCGTAATGGCAGATGGTAGTAGAATGACTCGTGGGCAGCGAGGGTGTGTGTACTGAGGCCACACCTGTGAATAGGAGCAAACACCGAAGACATGCATGATTTAATGTACTGTATGTTAGCTTAATGTAAACTAGTATGGAAATGCAACGTGATGCTCATGCTCAATAATATATCAGTGGAGCATTAGGTATTCAGGTTAAGGCAAGGACATGTGTGAATAGTTAACCAGTTTCTTTAACGACCACTGCTTTTAAGTGATTTAAGACGTGTAATGAAGAAAAGGAAAGAATTGAGATGGGGATTCAGAGAGAGGAGGAGGGAAAACTGAGTAAAGGAAGGAAATATTCAAGTATAAATAAAAAGAACTATGGACAGATTGCGCTTGGAAAAAAAAAATACATAAAGGACTGTACTGTGGTTTGTGTGATGGATGGAGGGAGGCAGTGGCGGACTCAGGATGTTTGAGGGCCAGGGATGAAAAAAAAATAAAAAGGGCACCAGCGCACAGAAAGTGGAGATATATGTATAGATAACAGAGGGCACTTCATCACGTTTTCTCCACTGGAGAAGCACGCTAGAGGGCACTTTATTGGATTTTCTCTACTGGAAGGGCACCATAGAGGGCTCTTTTTTCGCAGTGTTCTTTTCAAACATGGGGGCACTAGCAGAGGGGGATCACCCACCCTGCACCACCCTTGAGTCCATCAGTGAAGGGAAGGATTTGAAGTCCAGATTAAAGGAAGAAAGGGAGGAAGAAGGAAAATAAATAACACATGAAGGGAAGAGATAGTAAATACAGGGAGATAAAAGGGACAGAGGATGAGAGGGATAGAGGAGCTGTAATTACATCACTGTTTATGTTTTACATTAACTGCACAGAGGGGAGGGAGCAGTAACACACACACACACACACACACACACACACACTCATACACAGCAGTCACCTAGCTTCAACACATGTTCCCTCTTAACTTCTAGCAGTCCCTTGTGAACCTCCGGATGATACATTACAGAGTGCACTTGACCCTGTAAGCATGTGTGTATCTGTGTGTGTTTCTGTGTGTGTATGTGTGTGTGTGTTGTCCCAGTACACTACAGGCCACGAGGGTGTGGTTAATACAGGATGAGTAGAAGCTTGTGTCAACATTCTGTCTATTGATTTCTCCTCAGGCTCGCTCTCTCTCTCTCTCTCTAACCTTTTTCACTTCCTGCTTTTTTAGCCTCCATCGCATTTATTTGCCCCTTTCCTTTCCTCTCCTCTCCTCTAGCCATTCTCCATCTTCACATACAACTACGTGCACAAAAACACACACCTTTATCAACACTCTCAGATTCACAGCCGAGTGGGATCAGACTGTAAATGTGCCGATAATTAAAATATTTGTCAAATAAATAAAGAACACTGTTTTTGCTCCTCTGCAATTACACTCATTGGATTATTCAATTAACAGTCATTGATTGTAAACACATCTTACAGGTGTATGTGTGTGTTGGTCATTGTGTTTGCTTCGGTGTGTGTTTATAGATCTACACTGTTCATTCATGAAGTTAATGCTAAAAAAAAAATGCTAATGGTTTGAGTAAAAGTGACACTCGGTAAGAAGTCAGTAGGACACAGGAAGCAAACAGACCTTGTTTTTGGTGAGCATCCCATCGACTGTCCTCTGGGGATTTTGTGGCTCTATAATCATTTCACAGTACTTCCTCTTTTAAGTCCAGAGGGCTTTGCCACTTTAAAATAAACAGATGTTTGGGGGTATTTGCTCAACAGACTGATGTCACTGCTCCTGAAACGCCTCGTCTGCTGCCCCGCCTTTATTTCCGTGACTTTGTGACATCACTATGCCATGCGTTTGCATAATGTATGCCTAGTGGCTAGTTCGCCAATGTAAGAATTGATTTAGCACAGCTGCTCTGTTGTTTTTAGTGGTGCTGGGTCAGGCATGTGTGAACCGACCAATCAGAGCAGACTGGGTATTCGGGAGGGTGGCCTTAAAGAGACAGGAGCTAAAACAGAGCCTTTCAGACAGAGGGGGAATACAGTGCTGCAGTACTAAAGCTTGTAAACCTATTTAACCTGATTTAACTCAATTCATACCATTCCTTGTAAATCTGAAAAAGCAAGTGATAGGCAGCATCAGTAGAACATAAAACTGAGGATGCCTTTTCACAAATTAAGATAACAAAGCTGCTAAAACCCAGGTACGTTGCATGACAGCTACAGTACAAAGCTAATTCTTGCTTCAGAAGACCTTTGAATCATGGGAGAGCTTCTTACCTTTGCCAAGCATCTCGACAGTTGACTAAAGGGATCCTCCTTTAAAGTGTTTTCAGGACTTCGTATTATCAAAGGTGCCCTTTGTAGCTTTGAGGAAGAACTTTTAATCAGAAGAGAAAGATCTTTGTTGACAAACTAAATAAACTCACTTTGTTGTCACGACTGAATAAACTGAAAAAACAAACTGACCTTAAAGGACAACGCAGTTTTATACTGTTGTTTATATGTGGCGGACCCTGCCACCTTTTAGCTTCAAACAGTGTTCTCGAGACCTTATTTTCCTCTGAGAACAGCTTGTTTATTCAGTTATGGAAAAGATAAATATTTCTCCAAAACTACATAGTGCCAATTTAATCATCGAGCTGTTATATAGAGTGTACAGTAGAGTTGCTGGGTGTACGTCTATCTGTCATCACAGCTTCTGTTTTGAGACATTCGTATAATCACTACAAACAAGTAGAGACCATTAACGAGACAATAGGCAGCGTCTGGGTTTCTTTATGCCTCAAATTAGAAAGAGTGGCGTGTTCTTCCATCCAGGCAGGGCTAATCGTCCACTGAAGCAAAAGAGAAAACAAATGCACACAGTGGTGCCAGGGAGGGAGGGGGGGGCATGTTGCCACAGACGGTACTTCTATTACAAAAAAAAAGAACATTTTGTTTAATAAATAAATGGCTATCTGGTCTATCGATCTATCTATTGTTACACTGCAAGAGTTCAGTCCACGGGGGAGCGATCCATTGGCATTCTGGGCATTCACTTTGTCTGTATGTGTGTTTGTGTGTGTGTGTGCGCAGCCCGAGCTCTTCAACACCATTACTCCGAGGTGTGATGAGAGATCTTGTCTCAGAGGGAAAACAGAAAAACATAGTAATGGATGTGAAAGGAGGACACGGAGTACTTCAGAGCAGCTCATCAGCGAGTCTTCGAGAGATTTATGATTCCAAGATGCAAATGTCCTGGAAAACAATAGCAAACAAGAAAGGGGTCAGTTGAGAAGTCACTATTGTTTACAACCAGCCATCAGCCATCAAAGAGAAACAACGTGAGAAAAAAATAGAAATCTATTTAGGAAATGACGTGTTGAGAATTTCCTTATCAAAGCGAGTGTGCACTGTATGTGTTTGTGGATCTTTCACCCTAAAGGCTTAGATGGAAACTGATGGACAAGATAGAGGGAGCGATGGGAGAACGAGGGGGAGGCATCAGGGTGTGAATGCTAATAGTCTCTGAGCTAAGACATCCACAGCATCTCATCTATCTCTTATCCTCACCTTCCTTCCTTCCTTCATCCTTCCTCTCCTCCTTCTCCGATTTCTCCCCTACCTGCTCCTCCCTTCCCTCTCACTCTGCCCAAATGCCCCTTTTTCTATCTCTCCATCTCTGCCTCTTTCACTCTCTCCGGAAACAAACACATTAGCAGAGATCAGAGAGGGAATCACGTCATCTTTGAGTCTTACACCCCCCGCTGCTGCCCAGCAGGGGAATTTCGCGGCGCAATATTTGTGTGTGCCTTTTAACACATGATTAAGCATGTTCATGTTTATTCGTGCCCAAAATAATGCAGAAGTTACAACTGGAGTGTGTGGGTTGTATGCATTTCTGTACATGCGTGTGTGTGTGTGTGTGCCCTGAGAGGAGGCTGCACAGCACTCTCCCATGCTGCAGGCACTGAACAGAGAGTGGGGGGGAATGTGCTTGCCACTGCAGTAAATGAGAAAAAAAAGGGAAGAGAGAGGGGGAAAAAAAGAAGTGCTGTAAAAGTTGCTGAGGCACACAAAAGAAAGGAGAGAGACAGAAAGAGTCTCTTATCCTTAATTAGAGTTTCCGCCTCTCCCACTTCTTTCGGAGAACCAAAGCATGAGCCCACTTTTCCTTTTTCTTTCTCTTCTTCTCTGTCTCCTTAAAAACATTTTCTTTTAATCGTTTCTACTCCAATGACGCAAGCACCCTCCTCCTTTTGACATCCTTTATGTTCCCTTTCTCATCCAATTTGTCCCCTCAAATGGGGGGAGTGGCACAGCAGCACTCAAACTGCATTTTTACAATTAGTTTTGCGTACGTATACGCCTAAAATAACCTTCCCTAATGAAGCACTTTCTAAGTGTGGAAATACAACATGCACGCACACACACACACACACGCACGCGCTGTGACTCTGACAGTGAATCTATGTCCCTGCTCTTGTCCGTGGAGCGTGGCAGCTGATGGCTCATTAAGGTGGAGATGTATAGGATCCTTCAGCTCATGGGGATTAACCTTGATGGAGGTGAGATTTATTAGGTTTTATTCTGAAATTCTCCATGCAGTGCTGCGCTTGTCATGCACACATACAGTAAATCATGCAAACCATACACGCACACACACGTGGAAACAGAAACAGTCAGTGTCTGTCGTCAGTTTTGAATACTCTCAATATTTTTAAATAAAATTAATAATTGAGCAATACTGGAAAATGGTCATTCTGAGTTCGATCAATAGTTCCCACTTGGTAGCCTCCTGGCCTTTCAGAGTGAACAATTTACTTCCCAGCCAGCCATCAGAAGAAATACACAAGCCTCTGATACGAGCACTCTATTGAAAATCTATCTTTTGAGGTTGCTCTGAAAAGTGTACAGCGTGCTCCGTCACTGAGGACAACATATAGTGGGCCTGAATTCACAGCAGTCATAATGGACTCCAGTCGACACAGCAGACATGGCAAGAAAATGTTATTCCACAACATAACAGCTGCATTCACTTCATTCTTGTCATTCAACTGCCTCTGGTCTAGAGCATACAGTATTTAGCCTTTTGTTTGTGACATAGTGTTTGTGGAACACATAGCTCAGTAGCAGAGAAATTGTTTTTTCTACAGTATGAACAAACAACATATAACCTCCTAATTAGTCAGTGGATGATTTTCTTAGCCTATTTTTTTTAGCTTCCAGTCTTTTTGCAAAACGAAGCTAAATGGCAGCTCGTTCCAGCTAAATTTTTACCTCACAGACGTAAGAGTGGTATCAATCTAATCCGAATAAGTGATGCTCAGCTTGACCTGTATGGGCAAAAAGGCTACAATGATAAAACAAACAAACAAAACTACTACCATTCAGTCATCACCGCTCTATTTTATTTGTTTGAGTATGTTAAAGTGCATACCCTCTATTTCATGTGACAGTGTACTTACTTAATTCTATTCTGCTCATTTTCAGGTTCATAATTTTATTTTGGGTTATTACTAGTATGGGTTTACATACGTCAATGCTAAAAAAAAACCCACTCAGGTTCCCCTTACTGTCCGGTGCAGCAGCACTGAAATCTCCCTCTGTCTGAGATGCTCTGTTTTAGCCCATTGACGCAGGCTTTTTAACTTTCAAGGCCTTTTACATTCACAAGAATCTTCACGCTGAAGGAAAGGAAAGAAAGGAAAAAGCATAATGGCAGTCAGGCTGAAAAGCTGAAGGCTTGGAGAAACTCTGACCTTGCTGCCGTCAGAGTCAGGGTTTACGGGACGATGTACAAAACACTGAGCCCGGCTGCAAAGTTTGCAGAGCTCCTTTAGAATCTATAACCGCAACACTGACCCCTCAGTGAGGCTGTTGCTGTCAATGCTCGATTGACGACCTGAGCCTCTGTGTTTATCTGAGAAGAGATACGGCCAGGTCCGTGCTCAGGTCACCTCCACCTGACTCTGTCAGTTTGTGTGTGTGTGTGTCTGACAGGTGCAATCTCCTCTAATTTTGGACCCCACTGTGGTCTTTATTAATCACCATGACAACCGAGTGAGACAAGGGTGATCGCGGTGGGATGAGGCAGAGGGGATGGCTCTCTGTTTTCTTCTGTCTGTGCCTCTGATTGCCAATGTCAAAGTTCTGTTGCTCTACCTGTCTTTCACATGAAATAATATTTAGTTGTCTTCCTATGATTGCTGATTAAATAATGGGACACTCAACCTGCACTTTACGCATGTTTTTGTAACCTCACTGGTCGCTAAGAATACGTAATTAACCGTTTTTTGTAGTAATTTATATTGATGTAATGGGACAGAGAGCGAAAGGGCAGGCCAGATGAAATAGAGGCAGAGGCAGAGTTGTAGTTAAAAGAGAGACAGAGAGGCAGTTAGAGAGGAAAAGGGTGGGTGTTAATAAGATGTCAAGTGTTATACGCCTGCTAATGTTGAAGGCCTTTGTCGAAATCTCATATTTTAGAGGCAGCAATTGAACTCTTCCCTACAATTACATTTATCAGCAATGTGTGAATCACTCTCCCTCTGTCTGTGCCTGAGTGGTTTCATTAACTCCCTATTTTCACTGTGCAAGATGTGTCACTATACTGTAGACCGAGTGCTTATTGAGTAGACCTGCCAGGCTCTCTGTCTCTGCTGAAATTACTCATAGTGAACTATTTCAGGACCATTATGCAGAATAAGCTCAACTGTCGACGGCTACAGTAAACTGATTTAATTTTCAAACCAAACTGTCATTCCCTCTATTCTACCTCGGGCAGAGAGAGACATGCAGTGAATGAATAGAGAGGCGCGCGCACACACATCCGCAAACATAAAGATGATTCATCACCCCGAGTTCGACATGTGGTTAGAAACGCTGGTGCTGGTGTATAGCAGGGCTCAGACATTGTGGAGGAGCTCTTACCTGGGCAGGACTACTTTCTGTGTGAAGAAGAGTCTGATTCACAGTATGTGAAAATGACAAAAAATGAAAGTGTGTATTTGTATGGGGGGACTTTCATGTTAGATTCAAATGAGACTGAAATTGTAATCTCAATGAAGGACTACACTATCCGTCAGGGTTCTGATCCACATACCAATCCAGAAGGTGGTGATATTGCACATTAAAGTTAGAAAAAAACAGAAAAAAAACAGAAGACAGAATAAAACAAGGTGACAAATAAGAAACAATGACTTTGCGCTGTAGTGAGTTAAAATTAGAAGACCTGCCTGGGAAATTTCGGGTTGCCAGGGAACTATGCCAGCACTGAGTAGAAGGCAGTGGATTGGGCGATGTGTTGGCATTGTCCCAACAGTTGCACGGTATGTGAGTGAAAACTCATTGAATGGATAAACAGATAAATCCAAAAGTTTACTTAAGGTAACGGTGCGGTTCATGTGGTCACTTGTCCCTACCTCTGGTATAGGGAAGTCGGCGAACTTAATAAAACTTTAAAACATTACCTCATCTGTGAACATTTGTGTCTAAGTCACAAAAGAAAGATTTTCATCAGCAGCGGTTGTTTGATGGTGAACACATTAACAGTGAAGCAAATTTGACGTTTTGTTCATGAAGTAAAGTACATTTCCCCTCCAGCTCCAGTCAGCAGTCAACATTAAAGAACATAAACGCCCAAAGACGGAGGTCAGCTCTGCGGATCACTGCTGCAGTCAGGTTGATAAACAGGAGTGAAGATAAATCCACGTATTAATCCCAAAAGTTTAAAGTAATCTCTTTTACCTCCCGTCAGTAAATGTTCTGGATCAGAGCAGAGTCCAAAGTAACTCCAGATGTTTATCCTCCAGAGGGTCTGACTCTCTAGCTGGCTCAGATTTATCCTGTGACCCCTTGTGGCGTCCCAATCCTCCAGGCTGCTTTACATGACACTTTCATCTCCCTCTGTTAACCTGGTGAAAAGTGAGAGCACCTCTGGGGATCATCTCCATATGTGCAAAACAGAGTGCTTTAGGTTATCCTTTATGACAACAGGCATCAGATTGATGCTTCACTTAGAAAATGACCCCACCCCTAGGGAACAGGGAGAACAGAAGCAGGTTGCCTCCGCTGCCTACGTCAGCTTCCATTACGCTCTGACTGATGTAAGATCCAATCACTGTCTCGGACAAGCACACTTCTTTCTGCTAATAATCCCGAAATGCAATGTGTCACATTTTATAGAGGCAAAAAATCAAATGTCAGTGTCAATTTTATACTTACTTCATTGAACTACTGAGTGCATATAAGGACTAGTGGATGACTGAACAAATAGGGGATTTTGAGTACAAGCAAAACTGAGACTGTTATTTAGTCACCCATCCACAAACACAGATTATTGTGTTGTTGGAAGGCACGACCAGCCTGGAGGTAGTTACTGGGGGCTCATACCCTGGGTGTCGTTATAGATGGAGATCAAGGCATGCACACAGCAGTGTGAGCACGAGGAAAAAGAGAAAGTGCCCACATTGTTACTCTATGGTATCAATCTTTTGTTTCATTAAATCACTTTGATACAAGGTCATTTAAGGTGAGAGCGCCTTGGGGAGACCCATCCTTCTCCCTCAGGCTCCCTCTCACACACACATAAACACAAATCTGTCAAACCCCTGTGGTGGCTGCAGGCTTTGGGGTGTAAAGACAGTGACATACTGCTGACATCCCCGGGATGATAAATTTGTCGCCACAGATATAAACTAATGCCCCACACTGCCTCACCACCAGACCGCACCATGAAACAAGGCTCTGGAGTTTATGATGTCAATCCTCTACAGATGACTTCATGACTCACCTTTAATGCTGGAGCCACAAGAGTGGCAGTGCTGACAACCTCGAAATGTGGTCCATCCTTTAACTTCGCACATGTTGTTGCCCTCGAAGTACAACACAGATGGCAGAGAATCAAGTATCCCTCATGTTGTCTTACCTGTTGCTGATGCTCAAGATGACTAGGGTTGAATGTCATGAACAGACCAGGTAACTTTTATACTTTACTAAAATTGTCGACAGGGTCATGTGTGATCCAATCAGCTGATTCTCCAAATATGATGTGACAGTTGTTGTGTTGTAATCACGGGGTGTTTTCTCCTATAACACTGCAATATTTAAAGGTTATATTAATAATATTGTTATGTAGACAAATCATGTATTAGAATCTTAATAGGATCTTTATTATCAAGTAGTAAATGACATGAGGATAAATCCAGTGTTGGGGTAACGTGTTACAGTAATGTATTTCTTTTTGCAGTAATGGAGTAATATAACATGTGTGACCATATTAATATAGGCTGTGCGTGTGTTTAATATAGCCCAGCCTATAAGTTCTTTGTTGAGCCGTATTTCGTAGGTCTTGCCAAACACTGGATACATCTAGGGAGAGTTGCACAGACACGTACAGAGGGAACACATCGGTCCAACTGGAACTGCTTTCAGTATATGTTCCTCCGGTCTCTGTCTCAATAGATGATTTCTCGAAACTCTGTGATTCCTCAAGGATCATTTTTAGGGTCATTGCTTTTTAATATGTCAGCCATTGTTGCTCTTTCTTCCATACTGCTTGTCTGGCATGTCTTGTTAAATCAGAGTGAATAAAAAAAAAAGTTCATTTATTATTTATGGTCAAAGAAGAACCTAACTCTTAATGGAAAAGACAATTACTTGGCATCATTTGAAGATGGCACTGTCAAGCTTTTTATAACGTACAGTCTTTAATATCTCAAGACTTATAATGCATATAAACAACAAAGAGACAACATAAAAAACAACCTGATAAGTCACTTTGAAGTTACTGGCTTTGTGGAGCTGACACTATCATTTTAAGCCTCACAGCCTCACATGTTGAGCTGCAGGTTTTCATAGAAAGGCCTTTTACATTTAGATTAGATTACAGGACCCTTTTATCACCTGAAAATGCTCAACGAGAAATGAAGAAAAGGAAAGTCCTGTTCACAATAACAATTTTCATACACAGAATGTTCAAACACCTATAATAATAATTAAAAATAATTAGAAACACAGAAATAACAAGCAAAAAACAAAACAAAGGTCAATATTCATCTTTGAAAAACCAAAAAATACACCTCACAATATGAGATGAGTTCGACCATTTAAACAGACAAGAAACAACAGTAAATGGTTATATTTTTGTATCCTCTGATGAAATAACTTCTCTCTTTTGTTTATGCTGAAATGGAAAATATCCTTAAGCACACGACTTGACAAGTTTTATATAATTGAAAGAAGGGAAATAGATGATGGCATTTCTTTTTAACCTCTATGGGGTTTTGTGTTGTCTGTCACTTCTCGAGGCTTTAATAAATGATTAATGATCCCTCCATCAATATTTATTGATCATCAAGAGGCCGCGATGAGGCTCCCACGCGGCTGATAAAAGTTTAATCCCCCAATCAAAAACTGTTCTGAGTCTTATCCTGCCTTTGATTAGAAAAAGGAGGGAAGTGCCCCATTATCTTCCACTGAAGCACACATAAACCTCTCCCCAGATATTCTCACACACAAAACCTCAACTACGAAAAAGGCAAATTTCTAAAACATCACATTTACCCAAAATAGATCACTTCACAGCGTCATAAACGACACATTTTCATATATTTTTTTAAACCATCGGTTACATTTTGGAAAGTAATCCAACTCTTTGTAAATGTTTGGTTAAAGTTCTGGTACATTAATGGAAAAATAAGACTGAACCTTGACTGACTGCCTCCAGGTTTTCCGTAAATGTGTTATCTGAATCTCGCTCAGATGTGTTTCATAACGTACACCAGGGGTCTTAATCATTTCGCAGACAAGAATCTAAATGAGAAAGTCAGCCTCTTGTTCTGGGAACCAAGCCATGAAAACATTTTGCAAATTGGGAAATTAGGAGAGGGAGCTTTGTGCTGAGGTGAGCTACGGGGTACACTGCGAACCGATGTACCTTCCTATTCGAGTGTTTATCGAGCAGACAGGGAAATCAACTCTAAATACCAAGAAGAAGACAAATATAGTCCTCAACTAAAATACCGCCAGCTCAATGACTGCATTGTGGATCCCAAATCACAGTTTATAAGATATACCTTTCATCCGTCTCTGACAGGTAACACACCTTTGAAACTGCACATTAACAGTGCACTCTACGCTTTGGTCTGTTTTATTTTTCAATTGACTTGTTACAAAAACTCATCAGACTGTAAAATGAAATAGCCTGCAAAATGTTCTCAAAGTGATTTATTACCCCCTGACCCATCATGCACAGTAATGCGCATCATGCTTAACTCGGTCTCTAAGGGAGCTTGACTCTGTGTACAGGAAAAAACACAGCGCCAACACACAAACACAAGCTTTACACCACCACACCTCTCGCCACCTACAGTAGCATTTTGTATTGAATTTGCATATGCCCTTGAGACTGCCTCCACGCCCTGTTAATATTCTCTTCGCTATTAAGAGCGTTATTGCGTTCACAAAATCTCTCCCTCCCTCCGTCTCTTTCTTTCTTCATCCCACCGCTCCCCCCTCCTCCTTGTTTAAATAAGTGTTTCAGGTAATAACTCTCCGTTCTGCATGGACTAGCTGTTTTTGTCCTCGGAGAGTAATCGCTCGTGCTCGGCTACGTGCGCATTTGTGTTTGTTTGTGTGTGTCTCATTATATACATACTGCAAACATGTGAACATTTATTAATCCCATCTCTAATTAGTTGTTTCTGCTGCCGTGGTGGCCTTGTTGAGGCGAGTGTCCAACCTGATTAGCTCGAATGCGGTGAGCTGTACTTAAACCTCAGGCTGACGTCAACTCCCACACTTATTTATTAGTCCAGCAGGGTTAAAAGTGCCCGACAGACACTGCAAGCCAGTCAGAGGAATTAATAACGAGGACAAGGCGGAGGCGGTGGCCATAATTGACCAACCCCTGCTTCCCTGAGCGTTGGGTGAATTTGTTCTCTGTCCTCTTGCTCCTTCTGCGCCTCTTCACTCTTTCATTTCTTCAGAACAGCCAAGCCAGCACTTTGAGACTGCAACTCTAAAAGGAGGGCAGAAGTTTACCACACAAACAAGCACTCTCTCTCTCTATCTATCTCTCTCTTACCCCGCTAAGTTTGACCTCTGGGAGCAGGCGGAAACAAGACTCCAGTCAAATCCTTACTAAGTGGAAAGTGCACTCTTGCAATATTCTCTTATTGCCTAAGCAAAGGTGCAAAATAGGTGGTAATGGACGGACTGAGAGGAGTGTGGGTGTGAAAGCTGGCGCTTTATTTCATCAGCCAAGAATTCTTTAAAGGTCCAATTTGCAAGATAGTTGATTGTTGAGTCTCAACTCAACCAAATACTGACACGTTGGGTTTACGAACTCTGCAAATACTTGCATGTTCTAGTTAAGAGGGTTAACAGTCAGTATGTTAGCCTAGCTAATAGTAGCTAGTATTAGAAACAAGCTTTATAACAAAGCTTAGCTTTAATTCTAACTACAATCTTAACAAAACATCTAGCATAGCACAGACAACTTACATGATCAATACTTACACTTATGAACTTGCATAGTCCAGTAGAGTACGTTTCGTTTTAGGGTCGTGTGTACCAGTACTTCCGCCAAACCGCTGCTTCAACAAAAACTAATCTGGGGCGTAGAACATCCATGGCATGGTCTCGGGCACTGAGCTGTCACTTAAACATCCATTAGCCAATGGGGACACACGCCTGAAAACATAAGAGGTTTGTGGCAGAATAGCAAACAAAAAGTAAGGGAGCACAAAGCAGAAAGCTGGCAGCGTAACCACAAAGCTGCAAAAGAGAGCATAAGATCTTACTCCATAGCCAAGCACTTGTGGGAAGAAATCAATCTGGCTTGTTCTTCAGAGTCCAGAACAAGCCCCACCATGAGATCAAGCAGATCCTATGAGTCCTGCGGGTTGCGAGGTGCACATCCCATGGATGCTCAATGGGATTGGGATCTGGTCGACGCCTTCAGCTTGTTTTCTTGTTCTCAGGCCATTCCTGAGCAGTTTTTGTAGTTTGGCAGGGTGCATTGTCCTGCTGGGAGAGCACTGCCTTGAGGGGGTGCACTTGGTATTCAGCAGTGTTTGGGTGGGTGGTGCGTGTCAAAGCCAGTACCCAAAGTTTCCCAGCAGAACATTGCATGGTAATGAGACGAACTTTTTTCACTCAACCTTTAAATGTTTTTAATGTCCTTTTAATGTTGAGGCCAATTAGTGTACTGTCTCTTACTTTCATACAAACACACACAGGCACATAGACTTGTAATGGGAACTTTTATCATAACTCAAGTGGCCAAATTAAGCAATTAAAAAACAGCTGGCTTGGATTCTCCCTCATTCTCTTTGTGTTTATGGATGTGCTTTTAAAGCAAACCTTTGTTCCATCACACGAGTTGGCCTGAGGGCCATTTCAATATTTTACTGTGTATTACTTTGTGATTTTCAGCTCATTTGTAGCAGCTGAGCTACTTTCCTTGTCATCTATCTATCTATCTATCTATCTATCTATCTATCTATCTATCTATCTATCTATCTATCTATCTATCTATCTATCTATCTATCTATCTATCTATCTATCTATCTATCTAGTGTTATACACTGCTGAATGGTGATGTGATGTATGACCTTATAAGTGATTCGTCCCGTTGACTTTCATCGTTTTAGCTTACATTTGAAATCCACCCCTCCTCCAAATTGGCAAACATGCCTCCCTCTATCTGTCTCAGTCTTGGGCCGCCTCATCTCCTCCTCTCAGCCTCAGAGAGTGACACAGAGTTGACACTAGATGGAGTGAGACAGACAGACGAGCGATGAGATGAAAGTCAGATGTGATGAAAGCTGATCGTGCCAACAGCAAACTCATTTACCCACCAGTCCCAGGGCTTCTCGGAAAGACCTCCTTTTATCAATATTTCGTGTGACATGTTACTAAAAGCTCAACTGAAATGTTTTGTTTGGATATTAAAAGTTCCATAAGAGTCATTACGGTAAAAAGAGATATTTTCAATAGCAGAATATTGAACACCAGTATTCTGTCTGCTTAGGCTACATTGTACAAAAATGTTTTAAGTTCAGTTGAAGGTTTCCTTTCAGAAAAGGCAGTGCTGTGAGTTTTTAGGAGCTTATGTTTGAATTAATGTCCATTAAATGTCCTTGTGAACTATTTTGTTTTGTCGTATGCCTTTGGGCTTTTAAGTGAAAAGTACAGGGAAGATATTTTATTCAGGTGTCCATCATCAGCCCGTTGCCTCGGAGGTAACATGCGGCTGTCAGCTGAAATTGGGTTCAGACACTTCAGTGGATTTCTAATCTGACAGAACTGTGTTATGTCAATGAACTCCCAACGTTATAAAAGATCATTAAACATTGATATTTTTTTTTCATTTCATGTAAACATAAGTCAGTTGAGAACATCACTGAAGAAAGAACGAATAGGAACAGCCAGGTAAGGGAATCAAAAATACAGCAGTGGTCCCAAGCCTTGCGTCACATGTAGGCCCACTGCCATGCATATGGTTCCTAATGTGTTGGTTTGATTGGATTTTAAACTGGCTGTTATTTAACACAATAAACTATACAAGCATGAATATTGTTGTATATATATTCTTTGTGATCAGGTTTGTATTAGTACCACTACCACTTCGTATAGAAGGCGATCGTTTTATCCATTACTTTAAGCTAACATGGTCTATTTGGACTGTTTTATTCCCTTTTCGCTAACTATTTCAACAATTTATCCATTAGTTTTTATCAAACTGTATCATCAGTTTATCCATTACATTTTGCTAACTATTCAAACTATTACTTTTAGCTTACTACAGTTATTCAAGAGTTTAGCTAATTCTGAGCTACCTATTTGGACCTTTTTTATACTTTTATTCAACTATTTCCACAGTTTGTCCATTAGGCTACTTGAGCTAACTATTTGGACTGTTATATTACTTTTATCTAACTATTTCATATGTTTATTCATTACTTTTGCTAATGATTTGAACTGTTACTTTACAATATTTCAAGAGTTTATCTAATTTTGAGCTACCTATTTGGACTTTTTCCTATTTCACAAGTTTATTTATTACCTTTTGCTAACTATTTCGGCTGTTTTATATTATATTTATCATATATATATTATATAATTTTACCTCTCCATGCTTGCTAGCTAGTTTTGACACGCTCTTAATCATAAAATGTAGCCAATGTTCAGGTGTTACAGCTGACTCAATATGTAGATAGCCTATGGGGTATTTTTTGATCAAACCATAGTTTCTGTTTTTATAATAAGTTATCCCCAGTGTTCACACTTACCCACGTGCAACTGGCAAGTGTACTGTATGCTTGGCTCACTGCGCAGTTGTGACTTCAGTATTGATCTAAAGGAACAACATTGCATGGATAGGATACTCAATTCTGTATTAATAATTGTTAATGAGTTGTTTAACCAACATAAAGAAAACCATCATTCAGCTGCTACAGTGCTGGTTTAACCGAAATCCAATTGTTCCTTTCCAAAGACATTACATCAATACATTAAACTGTTCCTTCTACTGTTCTGCTGGCAACAAGAATAGCAGGGTGGTTTGTTTCTGGCATCAACATCAGCTCAAGGTACAAACCGCCCCACCATCTCGGCAGTGAAGTTGATCAAGCATTACACATCGTCCATGAGGCCATTATGGCTCCTTATTTTCTTATGTGCTTCCTCAGCCTTTTTAGTGTGTGCTGAAGTGTTTCACTGCAGCAAGGAGGAGGAAAGAAAAAACAGTCTTGTTGTCTATTTCTGCCAGATGGAAAGACACACAAGCACGCACGCGCACACACACACACACACACACACACACACACACAGTCTGAGTAGGAGTTTCTGCACCAGTGAGTGGTTTCAGTGAGCAGAGACATGATGTGTGTGTAACGTGTTTGTTCTGTAAAGCAGAAATAAATTTGGGACAGTGTGAATGTGTGTTATGTGAGTGTTTATCTCAGAGAGTCAGAGATTGTCGGAGGGAGAGAGTGAAAGTGAGTTCTTTTCACATCATGCTGAAAATTTAACACCTGTTTCTTTTCCTGTCCTCTGGAGTTCAGACCTTTATGTAGTCTCTGCCTCCCCTTTGGTCTGTTTACTGTGCTCTTTGCCTTTATGTCACATCGCAGCTCAGGCACATCCTGGGGCAGAGCCCTCCCGGTCATTGCCGCGCGTCACTTGCAGCCATAAAGTGGAGCTGAAGATCTAGCTGTGATCGGGCCTTTTGCTTCTTTGCCTTTGTCCTGCCTGAAGAGAGAAAGAGTTGTCTTTTACTGTTAATAATTCATTCACAGAACAGACCATTTTTAAAAATAATTTGTATGCATGTCTTTAATCCCTTTTATAATTGCATAAAATTAGCATTCGGTTTATTAAACTCCCTCCCCTGAAGTCTTACCTGTTTTTCTTTGCCCTTTTCTGCTTCACTCACTGTCCCACTGCTCCATCACACATTATCATGGCAGGGACACAAGGTGTATAACACATTAGGAAACAGCAGGCTTTACTTTGCACTTCCATCTCCAACTTGAAATGTCACTATGTAGGAATTCAACCTTTTTTTTTTTTTTGCTTGTACACATGAACCTCACCAGATAAGAGCTTCTGCAAAAAAGCTGAAATATAAATGTGGAATAAAATGCAAATAGAAATCCGAGAAAGCAGCTAAACAAGAGGGAACTCTTCCATTTCACTTCCCAGAATTGACTCATTTGGATGTTTTCCTCTTCTGCTTAAGTGTACCGTGACATCACCAAGTGAAGCACAGTGTGCTTTTTTGTTTTTGCAAAAGCCAGTCTGGTTTTGCCTCACTACAAGGAAAAACAGATCTGGAAATGGGAAGATATTTGTCGTGGTTTAAGTCGCCGCATGGGGTGTCACAACATTTTAACTGATATAAGTATTTGTAATGATCTTGATGTCAAACTGTGGTTACTGCAGTCATCCAAGCGTACAGCAGAAAAATCTTTGCTTGCTTGTCAGCTGTTTGAACGGTTTGCATGAATCTATTTAGCACAATACGTTTGATGTTGCGACTTGGGTAGCGCTTCAATTTCCGGGTCTGTAAATTTCATGGTAATTGGGTAATTACCAAGTAACATATTTGGCATTTCGCTGAAATTACCCCAATAATTACTACCATAATTTACCATTTATTTAATAAAAATAGTTTGCAACAGGCAGTTATAGCTAGTAATTTCTTTAATACGTTTCCAGGAAACTTCCAACTAGTTTCTGTCTAACTTCCCCTCAGCAGGCCACTAAATTGAAGTGAGGTGGTGCAGCTTACTTTCCCACTAGTTTCTGACCAACATTTGCCGGTCAGTAAATTGAAATACATTTATTAACCATTTACCATGTAAATTACTTGGAAATCAAGCTGCAACAACTCAACTTCAATTACCACGTACTTACCATCACATTTTCTTGACTGTGCTAAAACCCCAGGTGAGCATTCACAGGTCAAAGAGGTGACCCTCAGGTAAACCACTATAGAGCACATCAGATCTAGTTGACAGTCATATTAATCCCCTACCTAATCTCAGTGTTACATGGTGGAGTTTGAGTGTTGTTGTATGACACTGGATTATCTTTCCATCACAGATGTTTCATTTAATTAGGCTCACAACACCTCCAGAAGGCTCAACAGTCATTTCTGCCTTCCCAGAGCAAGCCTGCTCCACACCCACTCAGAGTGAAAAATACAGCTACGGACGCCTCCAAACTATTGCTCTATACCTTCTGTGGGCTTACAGTTACAGATAAGTATTTCCTACATATGTTTATTTCAATACAGTGCTCAAAAAAGCAAAAGGTGCAATGCAAAACTGAAGGTTGACTTCCTGTATGCGTTTAAGTCCTTTGCAGAGGCTAATTTGTATGATTCAAAATTGCACTAGTATGAAATTGTGACTGGTTATTCGATCCAAAATGATTATTCATAGAGGGATGGGGTTTCACGTGATTCTGTCCCACATGAGACAAAAAAAATCAATGAATAACATCCATGAAAATGAAATGTCATACAAGATTCAGTTTTAATAGCTGCAGAAAGTCCAGCCCGTTGGTCAGTATTTTACCTGATGAATTCAAACTACATTGTATTAAATGTTTAAAAGCTCAGTCGAAGATTATTGAGAGACGTTATGAATTTTATTGAAAGAGGCAGTGCTGTGAAGGGTTTTCAGGCACTCAGTTAGTTTAAAATTTGCTTTGTTCACTTCATTTGTTTCATGTCCTTAAGTACGGGGATGATATTTCAGTCACCCTGACACCCTCCGGTAAACGCTGTCCTGCTCCCGACAGGGCTAATGGCTGCACTTTCATTTGTGCTAATCCACCAGCGGGCTCATGAATTAGAAAAAGGACAGACGTGTCTGAAAGAAGAGTGAGTTTGGCAGAAACCTGCACTCTTGAACCTTTGAAGCCAACTGAATCCCAAACTGAACAGCTGTATCTTCCCTCTTTTTGCTGGAGGCAGCAATCCACGTCTCTTCATCAGGCAGCAGGGTGGAATGTTTTCACCCGATGGGTTTTTGGTTCAAGTCAATCCCATGAGAGCAAACATCTGCTCCGCTGAAGTGTCCTTGAGCAAGACATTGCGCCCGCACCAGCTTCATGGATGGATGCTGCTGTGCAGCTGCAGAGTGATCAATACCACGATAGTCATTACTATTCATGAGGATTCATTAAGGTTCATGTCCCTGCTGTGGCCTTTGCCCTGTCAGAAGATGACGGAGGATATATATTTGTTACCAGAGGTCATGCACAGTCTAGTGGCCCATCAAGTGCAGCTGTTCTCTGCAGGCACTGGCTCTGCCCCCATCTGCAAAATCACATTACTGCCTGTATTACTTTCATAAAGCATTATAATTTCCTTCTTGGACCAAATGCCTACAGTGTGTTACCAGTGGTGACAAAATATTTTTTACACGCTATCATTTGGTTTGATTTCAAGCAGGTTTCCTTCTCTTGCAATAAACTGTTCTCTTCTGTGCACTTCAAAACAAAGTCTTTGTGCTGCAGGATGAAATGCAACAACCACGATACATTATAAATCAACCTTTTTCAAACAAACCTGAACTGTGTACCGGTTTGAGGAGTGGAGGGGCCGAGAGAGCAGGAGTGCAGTGCTGCATTTAGAGCAGTAGATGGCAGTTTGTGTCGCTGTTTCTTTGGAGAGGAGGAGGGAAGCACTGCAGTGAGGGAGGAAAGAGTGACTACAGTGCATCAGAGGGGGGACAAAAAAAGCCCTCTGAATCAAAGTCCCCAGCGGAGCAGAAACACTGGCGTGGTCAAAATCAAAGGGCTTCTTCAAGGTCGGCTGTCCGACCAGAGTGATTGAGACAACATAAAAAAAAACAGTATGAGTGTGTGTGTGTGTGTGTGTGTGAGTTTTTCAGTAAGGTAGAATCAGTGAGAGACAAAGATAGCGATCTAGACAGACAAACTGGCAGCCCGAAAGGCAAACAGCTCATCAACTTGACTGACAAATCAACAGTGGGCCATCCGGTGGGACAGGGGGTCGAGTCAACCTGACAGCCAGGTAGGCAGAGACAAGGGACAGAGGAAGATAAAGGGTGCAGGACAGGAGGGAAGGGTTTAGCCTCTCCATATCTTCAGGGTTGCTGGACAAAATCCTACTAAGGACAGATCTGTTCTGATCTGATCAGAACCTTTCTTAAGCGTCCTAGACACTCAATACATACAGTACAACTTATAGAACGAATCTGCATGAGTTAAAGATGATATAATCAATATTTTTATATAACTGATGGGTCAACTGCTTTTAGTTAGCCACCAGCAGAGATTAATCAGCTTCAATTCACCTTCTTTTATCTCATTGTGTCTATTTTCTGGAGCACAAACTCTGCTTTCATCAACAGTTTCCAGCTGCAGCAAACAGTCAAAAGCAATTAGCGGGTGAACTTGGTGGAGTACACTCAGCTGAAGAGCCAGATATTTCCCTCACAAGAAACAGAGCTGAAAGGAGAGCGAATATTGGATCAAGCGGCCAGAAACACGACTTTGAATGAATGCTAATGTTGCCCCATGCCCGCTGGATGTCCAAACACACAACTGCCTCCTAACACATTTGCCGATACAACTTTGTAAGTTGTCTTTCCGTCCGTCTCCACTGCTCCCAAGTTGCCAGAAAGTAAAAGATAAAAGATTAATGCAGCCTTTAAGGGCCTATTTGTGAGATTTTGAACATTAACATGACATCAAACAACTACTTATACAACTACTAGCTATATAGAGACATGGTGGAGTAATGGCATCCTGACCAGAACACAAAGTTTCACTTTCTATAATGTCCGTGTCCGTGTTTGTGTGTGTTCTTTGTTTTGGTGCCCAGGCTGGCTGTGTGTGCATATTACTGCAGGTGAGTTGAGTGTTACAAGCTGCTAAAGGGCTCCAACTTGACTCTGAGCTGTTTTTTCTTCTCAAGTTGGCATTTACATAATGTTACAGGCTAGAGAGGGCATGATAGCTAGTTAGCTGTTACCAATATTATGATTTTTTCTGCAAATGTTGCAATCACTAGATTCACTAGTCGCTAAATGTTGTCTATAGCACCTTTAAAGGGGGGAGTGAGATCACCTGTTATTGCAGATCCATAAAGTTGGGGCCCACAAGAAAGAAAGAATGAAAGCCACAAAGGCCGAAATATATCGTAAATTTGAGTTTGTAGTATGGCTGAATTTAAAAAAACACTCAATCCTACAATTCCCATAATGCAACTGGATGGCATCTTTCATTAGGACCCCTCGTCCCCACCTTCAGTTTGCAACAACAACTTTCTGGTAAAATTTGTAACCCTCAGCCTCCAGAGTTTGAAACTAATAGCCCTGGTGTGTGGTTTGGGTTTATGGTTTAGTTATTGTTCCCTTTCTTTTTATAATGTTCATCCTTATGTGTCATGTTGTGTTACTTCCTGCCCGTTGTCTTGTTTTCCCTCCCTTGTGATTGCGATCACTTCCTGTGTATTTAAGTCCTTGTCTTCCCCTCTCTCTTTATCAGCTTGTCTGTTATGTTTTCCCCACCTCAGTCATGTTCCTTGTGTTCTTCATGTTCCCTGTGTTCCTGCCTCTCTTCCCAGAGCTTCTTTGGTTTGTACTATATTTAGTTTTTGTATTTCTGTAGTTCTTTTGTTCTCCAATTTTGCCCCAGCCTGCTTCTTGTGTTTTTTGGTGCCTACCTTTTTTATTTCCAGCATTTTGACCTTTGTTGGAGTTCGGACTTACGACTTCAGCTTTGGGTTAAAAAAGCTTGCTTTTTGTTTAGTTACCTGTCTGTCTGTGTGTGTTTTGCATTTGGGTCCATTTTGTCATCATGTCATCAACTGTAAAAGGGCTATTTTTCAAACTTTGGACATCCTCCCAGTGCCACAGATGACATTAAACATTTTCTTTTAATAAAAGGTTGAGTAGTGAATTGATGTTTGAAGTAACATGTCAGCAAATACATTTAAAAAAATCACATTTTTGGATGTAACTATTCCTTTAATGTAAACCAACTGACCCCATGATGCTCACAAGGTAAAACACACCAACCTGCATACTGTACATCAAGCCATGGACCAATCGCATTGTACTGTGGGCCTACGTGTGTGTGTGTGTGTGTGTGTGTTCTCTCTGTTCTTTATAGCCTACTTTCCACCATCTAGGTCACACCATGTACAGTTCCTCACCCATAACCTCCGTCTGCTGCAGTGTGTAAGAATAGCATTAAGGTGTGTGCGAGGTACAAGCTGCGTTCACCGTGACCACCTATTTACAGTCCCTGTCCTGTCCCCAAATAAAAGACATGATACTGACTCTGTAGCCCTCCCTCTTCCCTCGATTCCCTCCTTCCCATCTGCGCTGACTTCTCTTTTCTCTGTGCCGTGTGCCTTCCTGTCCTTCGCTCTATCACTCACTTTCTGTGTGTGTGTGTGATGGAGAGTGAGAAAAAGAGACAGACAGGCGAGGACGCGGTGAAAGAGAGAGCAGAAATCGTAGGCGATGGAGAAAAAGTCTGAGATGCATTGAACACGAAATTAAACGAGACCCGTGCACAAACCCACGGAGAAAAACCTCTCTCAAAATGAGTGTTTTTTTTCTGCTGGGAGCTGGTTGTCTTTTTATTTGCTTCAGATTCTATTAATCTCTTTATTTCTCTCTGTGTGTCTCTTTCTCAAGACCTTTCACGAGCACTGTCAATCTCTCTCTCTGTCTTCTCACATCTTCTCTGTATCAGTGTCTCTCTTTCTCTCAGCTGTTCATGATAAATCCATCGCACTTCTTCGATTTCAGATGTGGCGAGGCGAGCTGAGGCCCCGCGTCTCATGCATTAAACGCACCAATCAGTACCCCCTTCAGGGCCTGAGGATGATCTGCTATTGGGCCACGGAGAGAATAATGTTTAAACATTAGCTAGTGGCTGTCGATCATGCATGTGATTGAATGTACCGAGCCAAATTGCTTGTGTAGCAGAAAGTGTGCTTGCGTACGGCTGGCAAACCCAAACTCATCCTGGTTGAAGGCTGTAACTGAAGCAATAAGCTGTTGTATTTACAAGGATATGCACTCATCCGTAATGGTGTTGCAAAAGCTGGATTTAGACAAATGGGTGTTGATCCTGGAGCAGCAGCACACAATACCCAGGTGGCAGCTTTTCAGAAGAGAACTGCGTGAAATGCATCTCTTGGGACACCTCGAACAGGTTCCCTAGGGAGCGCTGTATGTTGCTGTTTGAGTGAGACTTTTAGGGGAATTTGGTTCTTTGTTCTTGAAATATAAAGTATAGATTTTTCTACAGCAGCAGCTCAAACATGTTATTTATTGTTTGTTTAATCTGCACGGAAATTTCAAGGTGTAAAAAGTAGTTTAAAAGTAAAAAAAAAAACAAGAAAGAGGCACATGAGTACATTTAATAGTGAATTGTCATTTTTATTATGAGCTTTAGAGGTGCTGGTTAGCTTTGGTCAGGGCCAAGCTAGTTATTTCCCCTTATCGTTCTCCTGAGCTATGCTGCATCAGCTGGCTGTAGCCTTATATTGAGCACAAAATGTCAAGCTATTGATTTGACAGGGAAATGAATGTAAGTGCAGTGTTGCATTGTCATGCAGATAAGTAAGTGACAATAGGAGCCTGTGTTTGTCTCCAGCAGGTAGGAATGTGTGTAACCGTTCGAACCACTTTGATTTGGAAAGTCAGAAAAAAATGACACGCTGTGTGGAAAAGCAGCACCAGATTTATATCTAAATGGATTTGCTGAGAATGACGTGCTTTACCGAAAGTGGTGGTTGATTCTGATGTAAATTCTGCTTTGTCTGAAAATGACTTTGACAGAACTTTTTGCACACGCAGCTCCACGGGAGATGAAGCGCCGTTTACCTCCAAGCTCAGCTGCCCTGGGGATACACTGTCACTGCCCATATTGAGACTATTTTTCTCCCCTGCTGTCGATAGCATCTACCACATGGCAAAATAACTCATCGAAAAGTCTGACCTTGGGTACAGAGGTAAACACCTGGGAGTGCTTTGCCAGGAATCTGGCAGAGAAATACGGTTTTTACTGCAGGTTTCAGAAGAAAGACAGAAAATAACTGTTTTTCTAACTTATATTGTGCTGTTCACCTTCTCTACTCAAATGCTTTTTAGCTACGTGTAGATGTGTGTGTGTTCCTGTATTTGTAGTGACAGATTTGCTATGTGACCATGGAGCAGTGAGTCTGTGACCGCTTTACCTACAGTGACCTGTTGAAGTGTGTGTTTGTTTGTGTGTGTTTTCCGTGTCCAAGGTGAAGTGAGATGATGGCTGATGGCAGGTAGAGTGCTGACAAAACAAATGTTTCACCTTTCCCTTCTTGCTTTGCCCACTGTGTCTCTCGCCTCTGTTGCATCAGTGCCCTTCTTTATACAAAGTGTATGCAAGCCGGTAAAATAACACACACATACATGAGAGCACATTGAGATTATCTGATGCTGAAAGTCCAGAAAGATAACACACAATGCCACATCATCGGTTTGAGAATTTACCCTTCCTAAGTCCCAACCATTTTTGCCCCCAACCATACTGGAGGAACCTCCATTGACTTTCCTTTTTTCCAAACTAAGTTGTGCTATGTGCTAGGTTTGTCCACGTTGAAAAGAAAAACGAGGTTTGCTTCCTTCTTAATTCTGTGGTAGCTGACGTTAAAAAAATATTCGGGAAAGGACAGATAAGTTGGCTGCTGACATATTTTAAAGACGACATGACTTATCGTTAGCCAGAAAAGATCTGGATGAACCTTGGTCAGCTTTCCTGTTTCCTGCTAAACTTAACCTTACCATCAGCTGAACATCAACCAAAAGCCATAAAGGTCACATTACGATGTCAAGTCACATTTTAAAGATGCCACAATCTTCGTAGACACTTAGGTTACCTAATGTTAGCAAAACCCTACCCAACCAGCCAGTTAATGTTACATCAACAGGAGTTAGCCCTAATGTCGGATTACCAGCATCAGCCAGGTTTGCTCTCTGCTCTCTCAAGGCTACTCTCGCTTTCGTTGAGACCAGAATGGCTTGGCCTCAATTCGTGTTCTTTAGCCATGTTCTCGAAACTTAAAGGCACTCTACATAACAATTTGTAGAAATTCACATGTATTAATCACTTCTTTAGTGGTCATATGTGAGCAGATTCTTAACAAGACTTGTTGAAAAAATGGGACCTTCCACTGTGTCTCTAGGTTGCCTATACAAGCCTATGGACAATTTGTTGAAGTCGCTTCATGCTGCTGGACTGTGGATTTCTTTGTGAAGAACTCGGGTCAGATTTTACGTGAAAGATCAAGGAGTCCGCTAACATGAACTAACAACCAGCTTCCAGCAGAACACAAAAGTTCCACAGAACCACTTTAACACTGTGAAAAATCAAGCTTGTCCCACCTAGCAATAGTAATTAAGGGGTGCTGGACTCTGAGTCGGCCAGTTTAGAAAAGGTATAATAAAAAAAGATTCTTGTCAACATTCATATGAATGAAGTGAAACAGAATTTATTTTGATATGTTGCTGCTGAGGTGCCAGTATTTGTTAAATACAGAGCATTCGCACTTGATAAAAATGTGTGTGTAGATTCCTCAGTAGTGTGAACAGGCAGTCCAAGTTCCCCTAATTGGAGAGAAAAAGACAGATATTCATGACAACGACCGTCTATCTACAGTCTCTATTTTTCCTGACTCTCTTCCTTCCTCTCCTCCTCTTCCCATCTCCCTCTATCTGTCCGATAAGACCAGATGACATGATTTCATGCTCGGCTGTTGGAAGATATTCTCATAATTACGGCTGTAAGAAATGAGGGGCTAACAGATTCCTCCTCTCCCCTCGTCTCTCGCTTCCTCCCTCTATCTGCTCGCACAAAATTAATTATACGACAAAGATGGCGATTAGTTGGTTGTTAAACAGCATTTCATGCATAAACAGAAAGGTAAGCGGTAGGCTGAGTTTTGGTAGGCGCTGAGTCGAATTGCAGTTTATGGTAACATGGATCTTTTTTCTGGTACGTTTTGACACCATTCCTTCATCAGACTGATTTTAACCAGATTGTTTTAACTTGGCTAACATGGGGGATAACTTGGAGGCTGAAATATGACCTGCCATGCTTACCGCAGTTGACTTGTTCATAACATGTTCATAGAAATGATAGTTAAAACCAGAAAATAAATGGAAATTATCCTTTAATCTCACATTTTCTGTCACTTTCTCAGTTTTCTTCCTCCAATGATACTCTACCGGCTATAAATTTTAATTTTATCTACTTGCGCCCATCTCTCTCTCTCTCTCTCTCTCACACACACTCTCACACACACACACACACACACACACACACACACACACACACACACACACACACACACACACACACACACACTTCCCCTCACTATTTCTGCCTCTGCAACTTTCGCTCACTCATCTTCTCCCTCCCATCCTCTCCTTCCCCGGGTCACTCCATTAACCAGAGGGTCACTTTTCCAGCTGGTTAGCCCAGGCCAGATTTCCATCAGGTAGCTGACGTACGAGACTGTCCCGCCATCTGTGTGTGTGTGTGTGCGTGTGTGTGACAGGTTCATTTGTCAGTTTTACTCCAGTCTTGTCCTCCGGTGTGATGTTGTAATGACCCGAGGCGGCCCAGACAGAAGAATGACATTTAACACTTCACCCCCCTACCACACACACACACACACACACACACACACACACACGTTAATTTTGCTTGGCTAGTTTTTACTGACATCCATAGCAAGTCTTCTAAGTTAGCCAGCCAAAGGGGTGTAGTCAGTTTAATTTAATGTCATTCATTTAATCAGAATTGGCTCATTATAATCCATGTTAAACTGAGCGAGCTAGCATGTGTTTATGAGCCTCTTCACAAACTGCTTGTTTGTATTTCTACACAACAGGTGTGTGTAAATAATATATTAAAATTTTATATAGAAACCAAATCAATACTTCATAACCCTTCTGGAAACACCTGCTTTCGGGCATTCAGCCGGAGCTGCAGGATCCATACAGCTACCTCAGGCTGATGTTTTCACAATTCATGCTGCTGAGTAAACCATCTTAAGGCATCAGTTACAAACACACACATAATTGGAATATTTACTTTACATCTACAACCAGAGAAACAATACATTACAGACTTAGAAAACTTTTTTTTTGTCTCTCTGGCCGTGTCTGTGGTACAGTGCAGCCCGTGTGATCCTGCCCATATTCAACCTCTATGTTACTTTGCTTCCTCTCGTTTAGCTTCATTTAATTAAGTTCAATTTGCTCCTGAAGGGAGGTGGAACACCATATACATCAGCACTAATATCAACCGTCCTCTCTCTCTCATCTGTCTTTCTTTCACTCTATCCATCTTTCCTCCCCTCCTTTCATCCATCCCGTTTTAGATGGAAATAAGTTCACCCGCAAGCAGAACAAGAGTGATTATTATTATTAATGACTCTGTGCGCCAGTATGTGTTTGCAGGAGTGCATGAGTTGGTGGAAGGAAACAGTCCAGTAAAAGACAGAGAACACACAGACACCTCCCTGAAATGGAAAGTCATTTCTGCCGTTTCACAACATAATTAGAAGGCTGAAATGAGAGTTTCTGAATAAGAATATTCTATTAAATGTTGGTGTTTTGTTACATTACAGGATTTTTGTTGAAAGCACCTCAGATCAGAGAGGGACTGGAGTCTGCGACTTGGATTTGAGTCCTACTTAAGTCGCCACACACAGGGACTTGAGACTTGACTTAGATTCGTACTTAAAAGACTTGGGACTTGACTCGGATTCGCGATCTGGGACTTGTGAATATTCTTTGTTTTAAGTGTGGGAGCTTTTGTCAATAATGTTAGCGCCTAAAGAGTATAAAGATTGAAAAGTCCATATAGGGAAAGAAATGTAGTGATTTTAATGTTTCCCTAAACCTCAGTAGTCTTAGTGCCTAAACCTAACCAAGTAGTTTTAGTGGGCAAACTGTGACTATTAGACAAAGGCCTGGTATTTGTGTGGCTGCTAGGCTGCAACGGTTATATTGTTATGGGAGAGGCTGACTATTGACATATTCAGTTGTTTAGGTATAAGGATGCGTTGATCAGAAACATAACCACTCAAACTTTGTAGATAAACTCAGACATAACTTTCTTGTAGAATCAATATGACCAACTTTTTATGATGGTGGCAAGAGATCCTTCGTCTGTCTTGTCGTCCCTAAATCATCAACGAGTGTGATGACGGCACCAAGATGTGAAGTGTCCCAGTGCAGCTTTAATATGAAACTTATCAGCAGTTATTATCTGGCTCTGCAAAAGCATGAGGTACAGCAGTAGCTGAGAGGCTCTATAAAGAAAGCAATCTAGTGACCAAAATGTTATCTCGCAGCAGCTGGGAGACCGTGGGTGTGGAGGTGAATGAGGAAAGGTGCTGAATATCCCTTTAGGCAACGAAGTTCACCGTCGTGACCCAGGTGTGAGTGTGCGTAGCTGTGATGAAGGGCGCCGCTAGAGAAGAAAATACGTACGCATGCATGTCAGAAATAAAAATTCAATATACAGCTGCAGATGGCTGTGTTTGGTTTCTGGTTTTAACTGATTGATTACATTTGATTAGCAACTTATCACAAAAAGAGAGAGAGGGATAGAGAGAGAGAGAGAGGAACTGTGCTCAATAAATATTGTTCCAGGAGTGAAGTCATCTGACATTTAAGAATCAGCCAGCCATGGCAGAGTGGAGTGTGTGTGTGTGTGTGTGTTCGTGTTTGTGGGCAGACAGGAGAGCCCAGAGGGCACGCAGCTCAGACAGAGTCATTATTTAGTGACACACAGATGACGGGGTGGCCTTAACAGGGACTACACGAGCATGTACACACACACAGGCATGTAGGCACACAGAACACACTTACCTATAAGGCCTGAGGTATCGGGATTTTAACGAAAAACATCAGCTGTCGGTACCTGTTGCTACTCTCGCCTTCCCTCCGCTCGTGAAAGAGCACAGGCACGGCTAAATCAAAGCTAATCATTGACGTCATATATTTTTAAATTCAGTATTTCACAATTTTTGTCATTAACACTTCTGAGCTGTCTTTTCTTACCTTCCTTATAGTCCAAACACACCAAAGACATTTGTGTTTTCACTGAATCTCTACCATAACTACAGCAATACTAGGCAGATAACAGGCCCCTGACCCGAATATCAGATGACACCCTTACAAGTTTTAGATGCGATGTGCAATCTAAATTAATAATATGATTTATTTAGTTTAATAATTCACACACAAAATATGCAGAGTTGTAGATAGCACAGCAATGTGTATCAATAAGAAAACATTAAAAACAGTAATAAGCCTCTCCAAGATCACTTTTCTTTACTTTCCCTTCGTCTGGAAAAAAAAAAATAAGTAAATAAATGCATCCCATTAGGAGAACACCTTTTCACTCAATCTAATTGTTGGCAGTTTGTGGCTTATTAACATAACTGACATTATCCACGAGTTACCTCTCTTATTGGCTGCTTTTATGAGCTTGCTTCACGAGCATGCCGTAATTAATAACCGCACTTCACAAGATGTGAATGTAATTCAGTCCTGAACTGGAGGAATTGATTTTGCAAAGAAAGGGCTTGTTTGAGCTGTGCTATAGTATGGTTATAATGGTAAAACAAGTGTAGGCTGTGATTATGTGTACAAAGATGATTGGCATTCAGTCGCATTGGTGAAATAGAGGGATAAGAGTGTTCAGCCAAACACTGTTAAACACAACTTAATTAATGTTGTTGTTTTCTCACAGTTAAGTATAATCAAATCAGCATCAGATTTTTCATGGTTGTAGAAGTTTAATATCAATCAATCATACACATAAAAAGTCACTGCCATATGAAGACACTTTATTGAAGGAATTAAACATCACAATTGCAACAGATTAATGTCAATGACACCATTTAAAGTCAGTTTGGTAACACTTTTTGGGGCTTTCAAAAAAGTCAAAGGTAAGTCCAGTTGAAAAGGGGGGAGCATATCAACAGAGTAACCGCTAACTGCTGCTCAGTATACACCTTGCTGTAGCTATCTATGGCTTTAACTACTAGCTGCCGTTAGATAGATAGCATAGTTAGCCATGCAACTGGTGGCCCTAAGCAATTGGGGATGCTGATGTTGACACCTCCCAGTGAACTTGGTAGGATTGGGACTGAACACAGCCTTTGAGTCAATAAAGGTCAGTCTGACAACAGGGGTAGGACCCTGGCGATGACGAAGAGGCTGCAGGTCGCCAGGACAAGAGAGGCGTGAAGCGAGAGATGAGTGAGAAAGATAATCAGGCATCACCAACAGGGAAAAGCAGCGTGTAGTGCGGTGAATTATGGACTTAATTCGATTATACCAGAGGTGGTGATTGTTGGAAGAGTGTAAAGAAAAACCAAGATCGTTTTGTTTATGTTGAGTTTGAATAAAGTCTTTTTTATCAGATCATAACAGTTCATCTTAGGTTGGTACATCAAAACTGCCATTTTTTATTTTCGGAGTAAATTTCTGAATGTTTTAAATAAATATCCTTACGTAGATATTACATATTGCACCTTTAACTGACAGTAATATACTGATATCATTTTTTGATTGGCATAAAAGTAAACATTTGACAGTGAATATTTCATTTTACATATTTATTACCTACATTTCTTTCTTTGTCACTGACTCTGGAAAACAAGTGTATACACACATAAAGCTATTGCATTACGAGATTCACTGTTTCCCTTTGCAGTAGAAAGACTAAAAGTTGGGTGAAGAGCTTAATTTGAGTAAAAATAGATGCACATGAGAACATATCCAGAGAGTGCAGCTGTGTAAAGAGGGATTTGCATGTGTTGTCCACACAGGAAACTGCTGCAACGCTCAGATCTGTGTGTTTTCAAGAGATTTTGGAACATATTAGTGAAGGAGTCTTATCCTTAGTTTGACTCTATGACCTAACCCTGGGAGAAACTGCACGGTAAAATGGCAAACACAAACACACACATGCGTGCACACATGCAAACAAACAGACATGGCTGGAGGCAGCGGTTGATGAACACCACTCTGTGATCGTAAGCCAAAGGGGTAGGAGGGAGAAAGAGGGAGGGAGATAGAAGCCCAGAGAGTCAGCACAGCTAAAATTACAGCCCTGTCACACCAAATCAGTGCCGATGACCGTGTGTATGTGCGTGTGCTCGTACACAGCGGAGAGAGGGAGTGTTGTGTTCGGCTCTGCCTAAAGACATCGGGAGGAAGTAAACAAAACAAACATGCATATATACCCACATGCATACTGTACACACTCTCATGGTGCTCACGATGATGCTGTGCAGTCAATAGAGATTACGTGATGGGAGGATCAGAGCAGGGGCAGAGTCAATCAGAGTGTCTGGGCCTCTATTATCTACTAAACACACACACAAACACGCACTACGGTCGATTCACTCATAATCCAATCAGGCCCAAATGTAAATTTTGAAATTGCTGTTTATTCACTAAAGAGTATTTACCCTCAAGTATTTCTTAACAGAAGTGGTGTGGCAAGAGCACTCTGGATGCAAAGAGGAAGCTGGACTCGCTCTCTCTCCATCGTTGTCTCTTCAAACAAACCCAAGCATTTGAAACAAGAATATATGTGTACACACACATTTTGAGCTAATGTTGCTGTGGTGCTGCCATATGCTGGAACAGGTGGTTGCTCTCACAGTGTCTCTAACTGAATTTCCTAGTTAGGATCAAACAATGGCTCTCTCCTCACAGTTCAAAATTGCGCTAACTGGGAACCGTTGCTCTGTTTTCTATTTACGTTGTCAGCCAACAGAACACATGCAAGCCTTTAAATTTGTCAAACCAAATGGTATTTCTAAATGAATTCAGCATCACATAACGCAGCGGTATACTGTATATATAGCTGCTCCTCCATTTTGAAAATAGAGAGCTGAAAATCTGTTGTCCTAAAACATAAAAACGGTCCTCCATTCTGTCTGTCATCCATCAGCTTGTATCCTTAATGAGTGTGTTTTTCTAGGTTTAATCTCAGTCTTGCTGCCCTGCAATAATAATTATAAAATTATCAGAAGCTCTCTAGAGGCAGTTTCACAAAGTTAAATCAGATATTTACTTCTGAGTATCATACGCAAATTTACAATGGCTCTTAATTGCAGAAAAACATTAGCATCCATTGCAAAAGGATTCTTATTCATAAACACAAAAATGCTGATTATTTGGGGCAAAGTGGCTCATTTGTATTTCAGGCAAATGTGTGAAACATAAAGCAGACATACACACCGATCACCGAACTTGAAACCACTGACAGGAGAAGTGAATAACATTTATCATATCTCATTGCAATGCAATGTTCTGCTTGAGAACCTTGGGTCCTGGCATTCATGTGGATGCCACTTGACGATATCACCCACCCAAACACAGTTGCAGACCACGTACACCCCCTTCAGGCAACAGCCCTCCCTGATGGCAGTGGCCTCCCAAGCAGGAAAATGGATGCTGCAACACCACAAAAACTGCTCAGAAACAGCCTGAGCAACCTGACATGAGCTCAATGTGTCGACCTGGCCTCCTAATTCCCCAGATCTCAATCTAATCCAGCATCCGTGGGACTTGCCAGAACAAGTCCGATTCATGGAGGCCCCCACAGGACTGAGAGGATCCTTCACCAATGCCCTGGTGACAGACACCCCCAGAGGTCCTGGCAGGGTGATGGAGTTTCGTTGGCAGAGGCACAGCACCACTTTTGGTGTCCCCCTCAGGAAATGCTCTTTAGAAAATTCATGTAGTTTTCCCCTCCAAAGTTGATATTAGATATTAGTTATACTTGAAATAGCCCACACATTTCTCCATTTGCACCATTTAAACACATTATTGCATTGAAGATAGTTCTTTGGCACAAGCCCCTCATCAACCATGTTGCCAGCTATAACACATGTTGCATTGTTTTCAACACGTCACCTAAGGAAGAACCACGTGAAGTAATTTGTCCGATCAGTTGACCATCTACTTGACTACATGACTCTATCGGTTTAGTCACAGTCTCTAGGATTTCCCTTGAAAGAAGACTGTGGACACTCAAGATTGATCAGAATCTAAAATCACCCACCATGACTGAGAACGAACTTGAGTCAATAAAAGTTGCGATAGCAAACAGCTACACTGCTGGAATGCCCTTGAGCAAGAAATTAAGAATGAAAATAGCTTCATGTGGGTGCTGGTCAACATCTGTCCCTGAACTGTGACATGCTCATTATGGAAGAAGAGCAGAAAGTCAAAATAGCGCAATAGAATTAAAACTATACCATCTTTCTTGTGTAAGTGTGGTTATGTGTGTGTGTCTAGTATGTGTGTGTGTGAGAGTGTGTGATGACATTGATGAATGAGCCCTACATCAGAGCAATCTGCTACCACGGCTCTATAAACCAACCACAAATCACTTCAGGAAACATGTTTTTGAAGAGGGCCTCAAATGTCAGATGTTGTCTTTTGTGAGTGTATCTGTGCATAAATCAGCTTGTTTATGTGCGTGCGTGTGTTTATGCGGGTACGACTTACACAGTATTCCTATACTGCGTCTGTTGAGTCTAGTGTATCTAAAAGAAGTGACGGATTAGTCTCTCCAGACAGTGGTTTACAAGCATCAACTATTCACTCTTTTCAGCTTTGATGAATGCAATTCACCTCAGTTGAACTCCTCCTGCTGAAATATGCATTTAGATCCTTCTTTTATTCAACGTTTAAAACTACAATGCCAAGCTTATCACAGCATGAAACCACTGGAAGTCACTGAAGCATGAATATATTTTTTGTGACAGCAAGAGAAATGAAAATGTAAACTTGCTCCTGAATAAATATTTGTTTGATTCGTGAAATTTGTTGCAGCCATTGAGGCCCTTGACTTGTTGTCAAGGGCCTCAATGGATAGCAACGTTGGTCAGTTGGTTGGTGGGTTCTTCTGTCATGTTGGTCCTGACTGAAATGTCACAACTACTCGATGGATTGCGTTGAACTTGTGTGCAGTCACTCATGGTCCCCAGAGGACGAATCCCTCTGATGTTGGCGATTGCTTGACTTTTCCTCCATTTGCCAAGTCTTGCCAACCATTGTACTGATTGCCTTGAAATTTGATACACACATTCATGTCTTTCAGATGACAAGTTTCATTTCAACATTGAAACCAATAGGTAAATATTGTGTGGGTCCCCCTCATGCCCTGCCCTGTTGGGTTTGGACACAGGACCTCTGTGGCTATCCCATGGTGTCTGGCACTGGGACGTTGGCAGCAGACCCTTTGGGTTCTGCCAGTTGTGGTGTGGGAGCTGCTTGGATCAGACTTGTTCTGGCATTTCCCATGAATGCTTGATCGGATAGGGATTTGGGGAATTTGGTGGCCAGGTTGATGCCTCATTGTCAAATTCCTCAGGCAAATTTTGTAGCGTGGCTGCGGACATTGTCCTGCTAAAGGGGCTGTTGCCATCGCCAATCTTTAGGTGGGTGGTAGAAGTCAGACTACTGTAATTTCCACATGAATGCCAAGACCCAATGTTCTTCCAGCAGAACTTTGCATTGTTATGAGATGATCAATGCTGTTCAGTTCACCTGTCAGTGGTTCTAATGTTGTGATTGGTCAGTATTTAAAGCTCCTATTAGTAAGATATTAATACTGATGCTTTGGGTTTTCCAGCTCGTCAAATACTGATGCCTTGGGATTGTACGTCAGGTTGGCCGTCATCCAAAAGCATTGGTATTCGATGAATTGGGAATGAGATTAAAAATTCAACTGTCTTACTAACAGGAGCTTTAATGATCAAACTAATCAAATTACCAATCAAATTAACTATTTTGCATTACATTACACAAAACTTTTTGTTTTAATAATTTGCTTGGAATCATTCATTTGTAAAACTGCATTTTGTTGAACAATATATCAAGATGATCATTACATTTCCTTACAAATCCAACAAAATCCCTGGACTGTGTGCGTGTATGTATGTGTGTGCATGTGTGTGTGTGTGTGTGTGTGTGTGTGTATGCGTGTGTGTGTGTGTGTCTATGTGGTAAATAAGGTCCAGTTTGACAGTTACCTTTGCTGTGTGCTGAAGGGCAAAAGCCCAGCGTCGCTCGGCCCCATGGGAAATATTCCTGTTCTAAACCTGGAAACAGAGTGGAGATTGTTCTTTTCATCTCCCTTTCTTTCGCTCCCTGTTTTCCCCTCTCCTCTGTCCCTCTTTTAACAATCTCTCCCCGGCTTTCCTCCACTCTCTAACTCTCTCTCATCTCTCTCATAGCACCTGTAATTCCTGCTTTCTCCCCTAATCAGATCCTAATAGGAGAAAGCTTGCACACGTCAGCACTAGTTAATTAACGCTCTTTTCCTCCTGCCTCTCGCTGTCTCTCTCAATCTCTAACTCTCTTACACACAGCGGCACACGGTATTATTTCATAGCCAAAGTAAGTTGTGAGAAGGCCCATTACAATCTCTCATGCAGTCATGCAGTGGTATCTGAAGTATAGAGGTGAGTACTGTGCAGCCAGTAAACTGTGGGTCAGTAATGTGGACACAACATTAAATTCTGGAGCTGCTTTCATGGGAAGCTACTAACCTTTTGTAGTTTGCTAGGCAGGTCATTTCATTTTGCGTATCAGCTGGATTTTTCATCCATCCACTTTCTGAGCAGGGTTGCCTGGCAGCAACCTCAGCAAGGTGTAGTCCAGACATCCCTCCCTGAGCAAAGTTATCCAGATCCTCTTGGGGGATAGCGAGGTGTTCCCATGCCAGATGAGATAATCTCTCCAGTCTCCCTAGCGTGTTCTGGGTCAACCCTAGGGTCTCCTCCCAGTTGGACAGCCTTCAAAGGAAGGCGTCCAGGAGTTGCCCGAACCAACTTAACTGGTTCTTTTCAACACGAAGAAGCGGCGGCTCTACTCCTCACCCCCCTATCAGCAACTTGTATCTGCAATCTTATTCTTTCCATCACTTCCAAAAGCATAGGTGGCATTACTGCTGATGCTGCCCCAGTCTGCTTGTCGAAGTCACACAGTTACCGATTGGCAAAGTGCAACTTTTCAATTTAAAGTTTTTAAACATCGATATAGGTTTACACACCGATAAACCTAGAAGTGATCCAGGCAACTTTCGTACATAGAAACTTTCATGTCGTTTTGTAACCCTGTGTTGAATAATGCCTAACAAATTACCATGATTCCCTTGACTACCTTGAAAATCATTATAGAATGATTGGGCTGATCAACGCAGGCCCTGCTGTGTTTGATAAACTGATGAAGAATGGTTGTGATTAGCAGTTTGCTGTGCACGCAGAGCCTGCATGTCACTCACAAGCAACAAACTCCCATGTATCCAGGAACCCTTAAATCTGACTAATGTTATATCAGACAGACTCTCTTGTAGATTAGTCTGCAAGTTTTCCTTTTGTATCAAGCAGCAAAAAAGTTATAGCATGACATTAGCCTCACTAATGACTGTCCATGTCCTGTGACTATGCGCATTATCACAATGCGATGCTGATTCTGCAGCCCTAATGTCAAGCATCCCCCCCTTGTATTGTAGTACAGAGAGTCCTGTTCCCTTTGCAGGCAGTCCAGGAAGTTGCAATGTTACAATCGCCAATCTGTACAATGTGTCCACACTGCATCATTATGATAATTGGTCAAATATTGTAGAAAAATTGCAGTGATTGGACAAAAAATTCATGGTCGTACATAATTCACAGGGATTGGAGATTGCAACATCGCAAAGATCTGGAGGGCCTGCCTTTGGTTTTCCTTTGTAAGAATCGTCCATCTGTCGATTTCAAACTTCAAACAAATAGGAGGCAGCACGTCACAGGGTGCCAACTGGCGCTAACTTCCGATAACGGAGCTGCTGTGAGCTAGTTAGCTCAGTTAGCAGTGCAGCTACTATAGCTGTCCTAACGCTGACTCAAGCCTGGCCGGACTGGAAACTCGGAACACAGGGGAGTGTTTGTATTTTTACCACAAGCACAGGACTTTTGGACTACCGGAAGGAGGTTTTCAGGCAAGAGGTTGTGGGGGAGCCATGTCGGTGGCTAGCTAGTTAGCATGCTAACTTTGGAAATCTTTATCATAATATTAACATACACATTGTGTTGAAAATTTTGGTCAATTTCTGAATGTTTTAGACTAAAATTCCAACATATTGCACCTTTAATACTAAATTCAGGTGCGAAAGAAGATAAATTAAATCTTCATTTCTTTCATATGAAAACTTTATAACTCGATTCAGTATTTTGAATGGATGCATGTAGTAGGCAAATATGAGGAAATTGATATAACTACACATTGTAATACAAGAGAAACCACAGTTTTGTTTTAAACATATCCCCACGTACTACATTACATAATGTAATTGGAAGTAAATGATTAATATTTGTTGAGGCAGAGTGCAGCAGCTCCATTGTTAAATGTTACTTAAGAATACAAATAAACCCACTGGGGCCGCTGTAAACTTGAAGCTAGTTCATAATTTATCTTGAAATTCTACATCAACTCTGTGACATTATGCAAGCAGACAGTTTTGGGCTGTCATCCATCCAAACAGCTAATGCTTGGTACAGTATGAAATGTTAATGAGTGTGTGTGTGATGTTATTCTCGGTGACCCTTCCACAATCCGGCTTTATAATTGCCCACAGTGTAGCCCCTGTCAAGATGCATGTGTGCATGAAATACAACACACACACTTGCCCAAGAAGCAAGAGACTTACATATGTACTGTACGTCAGACATATAACATGCTTTACATGTACAGATACCACATATGGACATACTGTACACTCTGTTGCCTGAAGTAGCCAGAGATTTGTGCACACACATATATATTGCTAAAAGTTCAAAGGGAACTTTTAGAGCTTAATAAATCTATGACCAGTGCAGACGCATGGCTAAGACAGATCTGAAACAAGTCCAAAAAAGCCCCAGCAAGGGCTTTTATAACTAAATATGCTCCTTTGTACAATTATTAAGGAATCACATCTTGTCTTTGTGAACATTCATCCCACTTCCACAGCTGGAGGTGTTTGACTATGTCTTTTTAATGACAGCATCTGCCAAAAGCTTGTGTGACTCTTCGTCTTGCTGCCTTCACAGCTTTCTCTCGCACGTCTTCCTGTCCTCTCCTCCCACGTCTTTGTTTGATTTTCCTCCATGACTCTCAATCCTCTCCCTCGACTTCATCCCGTCTTTGATTTAGCATTTGACTCACGCACACACACACAAGTTTTTAACCAGCAACTTCTTGAGACGAAAATCAGCATGTCATCCACTTAATCTAAACGCATTTTGGAGACAAAAGTGAGCAATACGACACGTATGAGTACAATAAAAAGACATTATAATCACAGCGGTATTGCAAAGAGAATCTTTTTTTTTTAGACAACGCTTAATAAATTAAACAAAGTCTAGCATTTTTTAACCAAATGAATTTTGCATTTTGAAATAAATGCCTTCATGTGAAACATTATGCATCGTCCCAATCTAAAAATCATCAAAATCTCATTATCATCACAGCTCTGTCTTCTATGGACGAGTGTGAGGAAGACGATAATTTCTGTCTCCGTGATTAGCTTAAAGAGCCGGGCAATTAATGAATTCATTTTTCACTTACTGTAATGGTTAATTTAACTTCTGCAAAGTTTGCAACCACATGTAGAGAGTCTTTAAGCCGGCGACATTATTCAGCTCTGTGCTGCCTGTCATGCAACCATTTCTGTTTTGCTCTTTGACTGTGGCTCCTAAATCTGTATGAAAGTGTAATGGTGTCCTTCTTTGTTTTTTGGTCCGTGTGTGTCTGTGTGTACAGAGTGAGTCTTGTGCCATCCATTACAATACAGCCGCTAATAACGTGATATAGAGGAGGAAGACCCATGAAGGTCTTCATGTAGAGTGGAGCGTGGAATTGATATTTCCTCCTTATTACTCCACAAATCACCACCTTTGTGCGTGTGTGTGTGTGCGTGCATGTGTGTGCATGTGCTACTAACAATAGATTAATTTATGAAGTCTCATATAATCACAGTCTATAGAGAATTATCTACAATTCATCAACCCCGTAGCCCTGCCTCATCCTCATTAGTGGCTTTTGCTATACACAAAGGTGCTCCTTACCTTGTATCTCTCACACACACATCTGACGCATACCTCAATCTCTATCTCCTCCTGTCATGACAAAGTGGTGTAAAGAACTAAAGGCTGAATGATAGATAGATAGATAGATAGATAGATAGATAGATAGATAGATAGATAAGTAGATATGTTAAAATTGTAGTGAAATGCTGGTATGATGCCGATATGACTGTCTACAGGTCGCTTTAAGGTCGATTTTTGCCGACAACCGCATGTATGTCGCGGTAAAAATAGACGCTGCCAATGTGACTGCCCTAACTTGGACATTACCAGAGAATATTTTCTCCATAAAACACGACCCAATTTCACTCAAATCAATGAATGAAGTTGCGTTTTTGTACAGTAATCGGTAAGGTCCAACACACTCAGGAGGCGTTCTTCTTTTTATAGATCCATGGCAGGGTCATAAAATAAATATAGTGCTTATTGGACAAGAAATGAACAGACGCCCCCGAGTGCAGGATGAGTCATTAACATTTTTAATGATTTTTCAGGTAGTTAAATCTCTAAAATAGCATTAAAGATAACTTAAAAACAGCTTTTTTGCCACTGTTGGGCCTGATACTTGTGTATAGTTGAGATATGGAGCGAGATATATGTGATAAAAACACTTAAACATCAATTCTGACTTAATGGGAACTTTAAGTTAGAATGATTAAACAAAACTGCCCAAGGTCAAAGCTAAATGAAGAACATTTTAAGATACACTGTTCACAGCTCAGCCTTCAGGATGATCATATTTTATTATTAATGTTGAAGCTGGCTGAAAAATTATCTTAAAATTTATATATAAAGGGGAACAAACTTCTCCTCTGCCTTAAGTGCATTTCATGTTGTTGCCCCGATATACTGCAGCTTAACAGGACTGACGACAGCACGACCAAGAAGTAATTTCGAGGTCCTCTGAGGGCACCGTGCACGCTGCTTCCTCCAAAATCTGTGTCTATGGTAATATATTCTGTGTGCATATACAGTATGGCTGTGTGTGTGTGTGTGTGTGTGTCTTTGTGAGACGGGGAGCAGAACTGCTTCTAAGTCTAAGTGACAACTGTGTCCAGAATGTCAAGCAAACTGTCGCAGGGACAAAACCTCAGGGTCACTCAGCCATCTGCTGTTGTTCCTCATGTATATGTATGTGCGTGTGTGTGTGTACGTGCGCGTACGTGTGTGTGTGGTGTATGCACAATGCACAATACTGTACTTTCCTTGTGTATGTGCACAAAAGAGTCTGCGTTGGCGTGTGTGTATGTGAGCAAGGATGTGCATTTATAAGGTTGCTGTTTGATTTCTGTGTGTGTGTGTGTGTGTGTATGTATGTTCACATAATAGGCATGTGTAAATGAATAATGCTGACAGTTTTATTCCTTTACCGTTACTGTGTAATCTGCTATTACAGCATAATGGCCAATCATTCTGAATAGGATCTTAATGTGTGTGACTGTGTATGCGTGAGTGTGTGTGTGTGTGTGTGTGTGTGTGTGTGTGTGTGTGTGTGGGTGCTGCTTGATAAGGAGCTAAATGGGAACGAAGACTCTAAATTGCTTTGCAGTTCGAGCTCAGCCGTTTAGGCAGGTTATGATTATTACACTGAAGCTGTTTCTCATAAAATGATCTCCGACGTGACACAGTGAATCTGCCGTGTTTATCAGTCTCTTTTAGATATGCTCAATAATCGTGTACAGAGAGTAATTGCTTGCTAAAAATGTTTCCACGGATCTACATGTTCTACATAATGAGATATTGTGGTTGCGAGGCCGCGCTTTGAAATCAGCCGTTTCTCTTGCTGTGCCGTGTTACATAAGATAAAACTTTATTAATCCCGTAGGAGACTCTTGTGCCTGAGATTGCTCAAAAATTACACCACTGTAATGGAAATAGAGTAATGAATGTAGAGTGTGTAAGAAGTAGAATAGAAATAGAATAGCAATAAGAGTAAAATCCATTTAGTAAAATTAACTGCACTAAGTAAGCTAAATTAATGTTGTTTAGACAGCAGAATTATGAACTTTCGGGATCCAGTTACAAGGGAGCCAATGGGAGCTGAGCTCCAATAAGGTAGGGTCTCCCTTGAAAGCAGTAAAATCACAATGCTGTGGGTGTCACTAATACAGTACCAACAACCATTATTTCAATCACAAATAATGATTTTTTCAATGTCATGAACTCTTTACATTAATTATATAAACATGTTAAAAGAATGTTTTCCAGAGGAACAACTAACAATATTCTCTCGTGAATAACAGTAAGGATGGCCATGTAATTATCTCCCTCTGGGTTGTGTACTCTCATATCTTTCTCATTTAAATCAAACAACTCTTATTTTGGTCTACTTTGAACAATTGTTGCAAGAAGTTTATCTATCGCCGCCCTAACTTTAGTTAGAGTTAGGTTTTTTTTTTATTTTAGAGACCCCCACAAAGCTCAGATTATAACTCGAACCCTGAATGCTAGTATGAAAATACAATACCCGATTCTCTTCATACCACAGCAAAAGGGAAAAACAGTCTGAGGCACACATTATTTTATTTTTATTAATAACCTGCACACGGTGAATTGTTATGAATAAACAAGTCCTTCACCTGTTGGAAACACATTTAAGCGATTCAGAGTTCTGCCTCTGTTAACATTCAACGTGTCACGCATGAAAGAAATAATAAAAGAAGTAAAGTCTGAAATGCACTGAGAGTAATTTTGACGCATGTCAGACTTAATTACCTGGTGTAGCCATTGTTTTCAAGTCAGCTCTGTTTAATTACACGCTGGCAGCTTTTCATGGTCACACCTGTTGGGGAAAATGTTTTGATTGGCATCCAGAAGCAGGCAGATGTGACCAGCTGTTCACTCCAAACTGATTGCAGACAACGGAGACTGAGTCTCGGCCTACTGTATGCGAAACACGATACCGATTACATGCTGGCTATTATCAGGCTATTGAATAGGCGTTATCATCACACGTCTGTCCAAAATATACGGGCTAGTAGGTTCAGTAGACTGCTTTCACCCCATTATTTCAGTGAGGCTATGTCACAGCTCACATCACAGGGATGGAAACTGCAGAGGACTTCAAGCTATGCACAAGACCTTAGTCCTGAAACGAGGGCCCGAAAAATGAAGAAACATTTAAGAAGCTTAAGTTAGAGGTTTATTAGAGCTACTGTATTTCTTTAAAGTGCACAGGGAGTTGTGTTAAGGCAAGTTTTGCTTCTGTGAGATGACATGATCCCGTGTAATACCAAGCAAGACTACATATGAGTGTTAATGAAGTTGAACAGTAAAATGGGCTGTGATTAGGTTCATCAAAATCCGATTGTTGAGGAATAAAAAGTGTAATGTCTTCACTTACCTCATCAAGTGCTGTGTGAGACTTTCGATATATTTGCCAGTTTTCAGGAGCAAACTTCATGAAAGGGCTGCGTAGTCCATGAAGACATAAAGAAAATGGTTTAGTTTTAACTTGACTTCTCCTTGATTTAACCAGATCACCTTCAAATTTGGATAGTGCATCACGTGCAACACCTTAACTACGAGCTACATGGCCGTGTGTTTGCCATGGAACAGGTCATCATAACTTGACCATACTGTACATGGTCCAGCCTGCCCCAAACTTAACGTTTGATCAGAGTCCTGGCCTGAAGACTTCTACATACCAATATTACATCATATTCATAGCGCCGCTTACTGGCGAAGGGAAAATGTATATATTGATGTCCTCATCCAAGCAGGTTGACCAGCTCTACCTCATATATGGTCAGAAATGGCTTAGATTTCCTGGAAGTGCTTTATAATAAAAGCCACCCAATGTCGAGCCAGTGCAATACTTTTACATTATGCATTAACTTTAACTTATTACAGCTTTGATATGTACAGTATGGCTGTAGATGAGTGCAGTCAACAGTGACATCAAATTCCAAAAGCTCTGGATAACATGCTTCACTGTTGCCTGTGAATCTCTTGTGCATGTGAAGGCAGTTTGACTCCTGCAAAAGTATGGCGAACCCTGCCACTAACATTGGAAACAAGTATATTGGCAGATAATTAGATAATAGAAATAGATTGAATGGTTAATGCTAAAAAATGCCAACCACAAACAGAAAAAAAAATAGCACTCAGACACATAAAAATCAAAAAGATTTTAACTTTCGGTCGTCCTTAAAATTCTGCACATGGTGGCTTTAATGTTTCATGACGGCTCTTCAAATTACAGCCCGTCAGTTATATTCATAACTCCACTGCGGTGACCTCATGACCCCTCTGGTCTGAAATTACACCAAAAGTTTGATATGATGATAAAACAAATTCCCGACAGGGTTTCTCTACATATGAAAAAAAAGAACATTTCATGTCACGACATAATGTGTCCCTTTGTCTAGTTAATGGGGAGTTTCATGTATCTTCACTGCCTTTGCTGTTTCTCATTTCCCTACACTCCTTCTCTTTATCCACAGACCACTCTGCTGCTCGCTTCATGTCCTTGCCAGACCAAGTCAAACTCTTTTTCTCTTCTCCTACCTGTCCTCATCCTTGCTGCCACCCCCCACATGTAAGTTAATGACCTTGCAGTAGAAAGAGAGCAAAGACACCAAGAGTGAAATAAAGAGGAGAGGAATAAAGAGGGCGGAGGAGGAATGCCACTGATGCAGAGACCTGACTTTTCCTTATCCTTTGGAGAGCTCCCTCCATGTCTCTTTTTATATTATCTGCTTTTGTCTTTATCTCTCAGTGTACATTTATCCGCCGAGTTGCCCCTTCAAACAGCTCACTAACTATAAAAGGCCATCCAATTCAAAGCCCTGCGTTTATATGCTTGTCACACCGGCTTCCTGTGCGTGTTGTGTATTTGCGTGTCCATGTACTTGCACGCGTGTGTGCAGCCATGCGGGATAAAGTGTCAAATAGGTGTGAAGCGAATCCTCCAAGAGTGCTTTTTGATGGCAAAAGCCAAAATAAACAAGCGGGAAAGAAGGGATGGAGGGCAGGGAGCGAGAGGAAGAGAAGAAAGTGCGGAACAAGGGAGCAAGAGAGGAAGAGAAGACCGCAGATTTTCCCCCCCCTCCCGCTCCTCCCCCGTCTCTTTGAGATGCTCCAGAAGATAACAGGGTCAGGGATGAAGGGATGCACAGTTGGAGGACAAGAGAGAAGAAGGATGGAGGAGGAGGAGAAGAGACAAACACAGGTTGACACAACAGTGAGAGAGTGACATTGTGTTTTCCCAGCGTGAGAATGCTTCATGGTGTGTGTGCGCATGTTTGCATGCATCCTCGATGTGTGTGTGCGCATTTGTGTATACTCCATGTCTGTATGTCCAAGCTTTAGGATCTTGGCCTTCACTCATGACCTTGTATATGTGTGTGTGTGGCTGCATGCATGTGTCTAAGGGTTGTTTAGGGAATCACTGTGGTCAGCAGTGTGGAATGAACAGTGTGTGTCTGCGTGTGTGTTTGTAAGCATGAGGGTTTTCTGTTTGGGAGTTTATATTTGGATTTGAGCGCGCATGTGTTTTCTGTGCGTGTGTGTGTGCGTGAGCGTACAGTAGCAGTGTGTGCATGTGTTTTCCTCCGAGTTATTTTTAACTGAGCGTCACAGAAGGAGCAAGAGTTTCACTCTCAACTAGGTCACGAGTGATGATCTCAAAAAAGGGATAAATAAAAGACACTCACACAGCAACGGGATGTGTTCAGGTGTGTCTGTGCACACGTGTGGATCACATGATCAGATAAACACGCTCACGCACATACTTGTTAACATTGTACACACAAACATGTGGGCTGAGGAGGTAGTTTGGGTTGTCCACTGATTGGCAGTTCGATCCCCAGCTCCTTCTGTCCACTCGTCACAGTGTCCTTGGGCAAGAAACTGAACCCCAAATTGCTCCCATTGGGAAGGCCGGCACCCTGCATGGTAGCTCACTACCAGCGGTGCGAGTGCACCACTTACACATGTCATTATAATGATAGAAAGTCTGACTGCATCACCTATCTCCTGCTGCATTGGAGTTTTCCACCGTTACACTGTGTTTCGATATGTCAAAATATTTTATGTGTTATGGAATATGACATTATTGATTATCGTTTCAGATTTTTGACGAGGCCAGTTGTACCAAAACTTATGATAGTCAAAGTGTCCAAAAGGCAACACAGTACTCAGCCAATAAAATCTGTGTAATGGGTCAGGCATTGTGTTTCCACTCAGACAGAGACAGCAGTTGGAGATAATAGACTTTTACGCACATTTTACGTAAGAATGGACTCTTACTCGCTCATTCTTCACATAAGCAGTTCAGTGGTGGAAAGCAAACTGCTGCCTCCCGTAAGTGTGCACCATGCTGAAGACAAGAGGAAGCTGAGAAGATCCCAGAAGAGCTGAAGGATGCTTCTCAAGAAATGTCAGAGCTCTCTTACAGTCACACAGACCCAGACTCAGATGAGCAACAGATTGGATACATGCATGAAAATGACATCAATTTCAACATCATGACTTGCTTACCACTGTATCTTTTCAAAAGTTTCAAATTTATGTTTTGTGACATAAAACACGGAAGGTTTAAAAGAAAGAATTCGGAAGTTTCAGCTAGAAAACAACGTTAAAATCCTGGTTTGTGCTCACTGGGCTCCGGCAAACTGCTTAAATAGGAAACCCAGCAGGCACAGAAAGTTGTGAAAGCTCTTACAGGAGTGTCTTTCCTCTGTCTGACAACTGAGGGTCACCTCTATAGAAAGACAGGGCCAGTGACTGTCATTTATAATGACAGATGACAATCTGTCAGGTGTAGAGCACATTAATGGAAGTCACTTTAAACATCCATCCCTACCTTTTTCTCTGTCTTCACTACCTTTTCTATTTCCATTATTCCATTGTCCCTTTATGCTTTCTTATCAGCTTCCACTTTTGGCTCATGCAGTATATAACAGTAGTATACAGAAGACTTTTTTCCACTGTCTCTTTGTCTGTTTGCCTCAACACAATAAATTGCCTTTCATACCTTGAGACAAAACTTTACAACACTCACTTTAAAGTTTCTGATATGTCGTGTATGTATGTCAGCAACACATTTCTATCATTTAGCTACTATATGTGACATACAACATCATTACAGCACAATCAATTGCTTCTAGACACTATTTGGCATGACTGACCAGCTCCCTACTGTTACTCCCTACAGTTCACCCACTGGTGCTGGCGATAGATGATGGGTTTAACTCCCCCCTCATTCTCCCTCCCTCATTTGTCTCTCGCAGCTTGCCCTTGTAGATTTCTCAGTTGCAGCCTCTACAGCCACCAGCCAACAGCTTGTACAGTACACTTCAATGAGTTTCCGAGCTGGCCAATCTATATTTCAGAGTGGAAACATATAGACGACAGTGAGCCGTGAGATAGGAACAGACAGAACGTTTCTAAGTACCATCTAAGTTATGTTCTGCTGTTGTCTGTGCAGAAAGTCTTTACATTCTGGTCTTGAAGGCGTTAGATTAGATACAAGGCACAAGGTAATTTATTAGTCATTATACAGCACTACAAAACACAAATACAGTTATTAATATAGAAATATACGTAAACATGCGGTGCATCTTTTGAATCTGCGTCAGGGTGTGTGTATGCAGCAGCAATGAGATGGTGATGATAGCGTGGTCGGCATCTTCATATCAAAAGTTCTGGGAAACATCTGGGAAACACTGTCCATCATTTTAAATGTGTGTGAGCACCAAGCATCAATATTCCACCTCTCCTCGTCCTGCTTTAGTCCTGTGCTCTGTCGGCTGAGAACGCGGGGTTGCAACAGCTTGATCAGGGATGTTGTGGTGGAGACAGGTTTCTGTGGGCACAACAGTCTCTGATTTCACATTGTTTTGCCAGCCTGAGTCCCATTTTGTCCACTTCCTTTTCCTGCGTCCGTACATTAGCCAGGAGCAGCCTTAAACCAAGCTGGATCAGCATGGCTCTGATTCCGACAATCTCCCTCCCTGGGGCGCTCCAGCCGGTCAGGTTGGATGGTCAAAAGACGCCGCGGGCCATGATGGTCTCAAAGTCTGTTGCTCTTAATCCAAAACACCCACTTTCTTCTCCAATGATGATGACAGTATTTCTGCCATAGGCAGTACATGTTTCTGCAATAAAGCCTAAAATAATGATGGTCAAAAAAGCAAAAATGTAGCGTGTGTGGGGGGGGGCAAAGGGAGAGAGGAGGTGTGGCCGATATACCGGTTTGTTTTGGTCCAACATGGCGGTGCTGAACTGTGACTGCTAGTGGTGCTCAATTTGGCATTTAGGACCTTTAAAAATAAATAATTCATTATAAAGTCGTTTAGTTTTCTCTATTTTCAAGACTTCAACAACCTCTAAAAGACAGACTTGCTGATCTAAATACAGTTTGTTGCAGAGAAAATAACATACAGGAAGATGTTTGTGTGACAAACCAATTACACCTGATGTAAAGACTGAGATACCCACCCCTATGGTTAAAAAAAAAAATAGACTTAATTACAGTCTAATGCGTTGATCAGTAATGGGTACTCCTTGATCTGACATTTTCATCTTAACTGGTCTGAAAAAGAGTTTCCTGTGCTCACCCTGTTTGTCAGTGTCTGTCCAGTGGACGTGGAGATCTTCATTCTCAGCTGCCTGATTGGGACAGTCTGACTATCTGTGATCAATCCACTCATTAATAAGTTCTAGTTTCTAGTCCACTCAGGACCACGTCTTTGTGTCAGCCTCTGTGGATGCAGAATGTCTCGGCCAAATAGAATTGTACATTCAAGTATCTCTTGTGGTTTTTTGCCTCTCTTTAATCTTGTTATTCCTCCGTCCTAGGATCACCACGTCCCTGCCTGCCCACAAAACCACTCATCTCATCCCGCTCCCTGCTGCCCTCATCTCTGGACCTCCCCTCACCGTCATCTTCACGTTCAGCTTGTTCTTTAAACCAAGTATTATCCATCAAGTCCTGAGTCGGGTTCTGCATTTGGGTTCACCTTGTTTGATCGTGACGAAGCAAGCTTTTTTTCCCCCTGGGATAACGTATTGATTATCACAACATAAAAAAGGTAGCTGAAAAGAATAAGTTGTGATTTCAAGCTCACAGCATTAAAAAAAAAATGCAAGTAAGGCCGTTCACGGCTTCATTGAAAACTGGTAAAAATGGCCCTCTTTGTGAATCTGGGCCTGATTATACCAAAGAGCACTTAACAATGCCCTGAAAAGCCAGAAAGTTAGTCGTTAAAGTCTTCATTCAAGTTTACATTGAAGTATACACGGTTGCACATTACTTACAGCGCTCCCATGAGTGGTCACAGTGCTCATAGAAGTTCAGTCTCTCACATGGCTTAAAGGCAGGGAAGGTAAAAAGCTTGTCTAAAATATCCCAGGACTGACCCATTTCTCAACACACGTGTAATGAAAAAGCAGGATCAGCACCAAGTTTTGGACATGGTTAATAGATTCAGTATGGCCCAAATACAGTAAATGTCAGACTAGAAGATTGTGTGAGAAGGTTTTTTCAAATACCAACGAGACAAATTTGCTGTCAGTGCTAAAAAGACCAGATAGACAAGTGGAAATTGGAGCAGTTTTAGTAAAATAGCAGAAACATACAATAAGATAATTGCATGTCATATATGGCTTTAAGATCTGAAATAAGACATAATAACGATATAAATATCATACAGACACCACATGAATAATGGGGACGTCAATATTCTTTACAATTATCTTACTTCCTTTTTTTAAAAACGTTTTATTTCCCCATGACCTGGAACTCCTTTTATCAAAGTTAAACTATTGTGTGGAAAAACACAGTAGAGCTGAATAAATCATGGAACGTGGTTTGGCCTAAATTAATCTTGCATAGCGAAGTTTACAGTGGTCTGGAGAATTCAAGGTACAAAGTTAGAAAAGTGTGGAAAAAGTGTGCTGTCATTTTACTTTAAATCTATAAAATTACGCTTGGGAGGACTTTGTCCTCAAACCGTAAACTAACCTGCGGTGCATTTTTTCCAGTGGGGTGCATTTCAACACTCACTGTTCATTAGGATTTAAAGACTCAAGAAAAAACTAAAGGATGATTTTTCTCTCTGGTTCCACCTCTCTCCTTTTTCCCTGTCTCTTTATACAGTAATGTGGTATCAATAGGCAATAGGTGATCGGCAGTTTCTCCTGCAATTGTGGTGGCTGTATGGATGCTGTTTATATCTCCCCTGTGGCTAGTTGGCAGCTCATCAAACGAACTTGACCAAGTAATGGGAAGGTGGACAGGAGAGACAATGGACATCAGTACAGTTGCATGTTAACATTACCCCCAAGTGCTGCAATGGCGATGCAAACCAGCTGAGAGTGCGAAGACTGTTCTTTTCTGTTGCATTGAATGAACTACGGCCCACTTTGGCAGTAAGTGTGCCACTGAATTTGGCGTACGCTGAACAGGAGTGTATGAACTAGCTTGTATATAAAAATAGTTAACCTCTTTTAAATCGACTTTGATTTACTTTCTTTCTCAGATGCATGTCCTCTCTAGGAACTAGATTCTGCTGTTGCCCCCTCCAAAAAAAAAAGTGCAACTCCTGACTTACGTCTGGGGTCTGAGGTGTGTCACCTTCGTTAGCTGCTGAGCTAGTCGTAGCGATGTAGCATTAATGTAATGTATTTTGTCAGGAAGAAAAAGTTATTAAATATTCTTCCTTGTAGAGTCTTTGGTGTGAAATAAAATGCTAAATCGCTTAAAAAATACCATCTGCTTTTTATATTTTTGTGGCAGAAAAGAAAGCGACACCCATCATGCCTGGGGAGCTTCCTCTCTTGCCATTGGCTCACAGACCTGGGGTCATCCAACCTGCAGCTGCAGTCTTTTCCCTACTACAACTGTTATAATGATTAATAAATGTCTTGCTGTGCTGTGTACACTTCATAATACTTTACAATAATAAAACTGTCACCTACTGTGGCAGCAAAGATTCATTTTTTTCTGCTTTCTGCTTCGCAGCTGTGTTAATCCCAGCGGCTCTTGCTGCCAACACAGTGTGTGCCATGTTTTCGGAAATGTGATGAGCAGAGGGAGGTCACGCCAAACTCAGTCTGTGAGCACACCTATGTATGTGTTAAGTTAAACTGTGTGTGTTTGTGTGTGTGTTAAAGAGGAATCCAGAGAGAGAAAGTGGAGGAGACAGAGACTGACAGGTGGTAACCTCGGCCATTTTATCACCTTTGTCTGTTCTCCTCTGTTCGTATGCTTGGCGCATTTTCCCCTCGGGAGTTTGCGCGTGTTTAAGTTTGAAAGTGTGTGTTTGCACAAAAGGTGTTTATTGATTGTTTCACGTGAATTTCAGCTTCGGCTCGTCTGTTAGCTCGGGGCCTGATCATGAGTTTGCACATCTCTCCTTTGGTAGAAGGACATACATCCCCTCGAGGTTTGAATACAGAATGTGACTTTCAAATGTAACCTATTTTGATGGCTAAACACACACCCACACACACACTCACACACACAGACAAACGTAGCATGTCAGAAAGTGCACCACATTGACAGCGGGACTGACAGAGGAAGAAAAGCAGGGTGACAGAGGGAGAAAGACAGAGAAGGAAAACAAAGGGATAAAGAGAAAAAAAATACAGCTTGAGATGCATTAAAGACAACACAGAGAGTATAGATAACACCAAGAGAACAAAGTCATAGTAAAATGATTAAACATACATAAAGTCCATGTCACCCTGCTTAAAATATGTATCGGTTTGGAGTGTAAGCTCTCTCCCTTTCATCTGGATCTAAGGAATAATGACTGCCAGTCCTCATCCATGAAGCCATATAGATGCAAATGTGGCAACAAGCCGCAATCCAGGGAAAACAGAATGCTAAACTTTGATCAGAAAACAACCTGAGAAGAAATCAAATTCTATTTATATCCACACACTGTAGTTCGAAAGATGTCACCCCGCACATATCCATCAACCAGGAGAGGTATCTCTGTTTTAACAAGGCCTCGGCAGCAACTGCATCAAAGATGTCCACCCAGAGCCCTGAAGGTTCAGATGTCAAGGAAAAGAGTCTGAAATTTGAAAGGCTTAGCTCCAAATTGGTAATTTATATGCATGCAATCATCTGGGACTGAAAGGAATTTAAAGATAAAGCAAGAATGTTTTAGGCAAATTTTAAGCATCAGTGTAAACTCATGGGCCAGTATGTAAATTGATGAAAAAGCTGCGCTCTCACTGCAGGTATTAATGCTCTGCAATTACAGACTGCTGCTCACTTATTTTGCAGATGATAGCTACTTTAAGTACTTTATCTACATATGATAATGAACTGATAGCGTTGTGTAAGTGCCACTTTGTGCTCTTCCTCCAACTTAATTCAGTCTGAATTGCCCTCCGACACATCATTTACTTTGACCTTGTGTCAGAAAAGGTGGTGATTCAACTCTGTCGTTGCGGTATCATACTGAATTAAAGTAATTGTGACTAAGGTGTTTCTAACGCTCCGTCCTCCTCATGATTCTGAATGGGGGAGAACAAAACGTCAGAGAAACCTTTCTGTATCTGTTCTCTATTCATGCATAGCCTCAAAAAGCCTCAGTATTGTATGTACGAGCAAGTTTCTGCACTGTAAAAGCGACCAGTAGGGGTGTAACGGTACCCAGAAGTATTGGTTCAGTACGTGCCTTGGTTTTGGGGTCATGGTTCAGTGCAGCTCTGGTACAAAGGGATCAAAGCAACAAGAAATCCCAGGCTAGGTTTCTTTCCATTTATTTCCAACAGACAGTCCTGCAAGTCAGTTTGTTTCACCTAGTGTTGTTAAGTCCCCCTCGAGATAGTTGATACAGCCTGTAGTGCATGAAGCAGTAATTATGCACTCTTCAGGTCAATACAATTTTATTTATATAGCCCAAAATCACAATCACATTGCCTCAGTGGAGTTTACAATCTGTACAGCGAACCCTTAAGACCCTCGATTCGAAGTAAGTCAGGAAAAAACAAACCCTTGTAGTAGAAACCTCAGGAATACCCACAGAGGAGGATTTGGAAGAAGCAGATGGGTCTTCTAGCTTCAGTTTCTCATTTGAACTCGCCATAGCACATGGTCAGTCATGGGGTCTTGTTTGTCGTCTTTTTATTGTGCCTTCTTCATCTTCTTCTGCTTTTGTTGTTTAGTGGTGGTTAGCCAATACTGTGTGACTGACTGAGTGAGACATATTCTTCATATGACTGCATGTACCAAACCATACCATAGCGCTTTGGGAGAAATACACCTATCGTTACACTCGTAGTGACCAGTTTTCTAATGAAAGACTTTCAAAAGAAAAAAAATCTATTAAAGGTGCAGTATGTAAAAGCTGGCCACCTGTCGGATTCACATTTAAAACCCATATCAGGCAGCATATCACAGTAACCACTAACGGCTGCTAACTATAGCTTCCATTAGCTAGTTAGCTCAGTTAGCCGTGCAGCTAGCGGTGCAGACTGGAAGCTCGGAGCATTAGGGAGTGTTGGTATTAACACTGCTAGCACAGGAGTTTTGGGCTGGGACTAGCTGGTTAGCATGCTAGCGTTAGTCGATATCTCTGCAACACAGTGCGTAGACATTATTGTTGTTATTACGTCAGATTGTTATTCACGTTCTGTTGATAATTCTTGTTAAATTTTGAATGTTTTCAACTAAAATTCTTACATATTGCCTCACAGCAACGAATACTGGAAAAAACAGTATCATTTTTATATCATCACTGGATGAGAAAGAAGAGAATATGATTAGACGAACTGAGTGACAAAGGTGTAAAAAAAAGGGACTTAAGAGACAGACAGCAAACAAAGAGAGAGACAAGCGTAGAATGAATAATGACCCGATGAGTCTCTTTCCCTGTCTTTTTTTTTTTTGCTGTTTGCTTTATTTGCCCACACCACCTTGGACTCCCCTCTCCTCCTTCAGTCTTCGTTATTCTCAGATTCTTTCCATCCCCTAACCTCAGGTTCTCCTTACTTTATCATCTCTGTTAGCCTCCACCCCTTTCTCTACCTCCGAGCATTGTTTCCACTGTTGCTCTATCCTGCCTCTTCCCCCAGTTTTCTGTCTCATCCTTTCATCTCTGTTGTTCTCCCACCTCGCTCGCCATCCTCCCCTTCATCCCTCCCCATGGCCAACCGCTGCTTAAACAAAGTTTCTGCCGAAAAGTTGAGCTGATTGGTCAGGCTATCACAGAGCTGGATGTGCACACAACAGAGGGCTCTGCTGTGTTCTGCTTCAGTTCCCCAAAAACAAAAATTGTAGCCAGGGGCGAGAAGCTGAGCCCGATGTTATTACAGTCTGACGGAGAACAAACAGAAGACATTTACAAATGTATATTTTTTCCATCCAGAGCCTTGTACTCTAAGTGAACACAGTAGAATAGCAGAACATTTGTTGGGATAATAAAGAAGTGCAATGGGAAACAAGACAGGGCTGAAAATGAGAGAACTAAGAAACCTCTTTTTCCTTCTTTTGCTGTAATAAAAGAAGATGAACACTTGGAGGAAATACCTTTAGCAAGGACAGAGGAGGAAACAAGGGATGTAGGAAGCAGATGAGAAGGATGCTCTGCACTCCACCCTGGAACGCCTCCTTCATCTCAACCCCTCTGTTTTCTTTTCTTCCCTTCCTTACTCTCTTATTCCACCCCATCCCTGATGAGATGCTTTCTGACACTGCCACTGGCTGCCTGTTCCTCTAGCCATCTGCAAAACACACACACATACAGACTGACACACACACACACACACACACTTGCTCATAAACACACTCAGATGTTCCTTAACAACACATGCTCGAACAAGTATTCACACACTCGCAAGTGCAAAAAAACACAAAAAAACCCACAAAAAAGATCATGTTTTGACTTACCTGGTTCTGTCGCCAAAAATGCAGCTGGAAATTGTCCTGTCTCGTTAAAAATACCTGTTTTTTAGCAAAAACTGTTCTGATATCTCATAAAAAATGTAGTTTTGCCACTAACATGACTGGACAGTGTCCCAACATATTGTTAAAAATATCCAGTTGTTGCGCGCTTGCAATTGTTGAAACGTGTGCTCTCGCTCGACAGCTGTTGCGCCAAGCTGGCACGCCACCTTAATCATTGGTCTCACATTAAGAATACCCGGTAGTTTCACACTTAAAGACGTTGAATATCCATCTTTAACAGTGGTCTCTCGTTAGGAAGCCGTCGCACCAACACCATCCTCTTCCTTTCTTGAAAGTCAGCTCATATACATGTAATCTGAACACGACATGACAAATATTATGAAACGTACAATTCAGTGGTTTGCGTATGCATAATACCAACATTTTATTCTGGTGCCTCGGCTGGTGCAGCAGAGTAAAGTAAGTTTTAGAGCTTTTTCGCCAAAAACGACTCTATGAGAATAGGGAGAGTGAACCAAAACAGCAAAGCTGCAGGCCGTAAAAAACAAAACAATGCTCTAAAAATGCTCTATAGGGCTGAGGGAAATGGTTCATCACTCCGAGCTTCGACTTGTGGACAATCTGCACCTGCTAAATGTGTGAAAGAGAGTTTATGGTTAAGTTAAAACCCATGTCCCTGAGGTTCCTCGCTTTAAGAAAGTTGTCTTGCAGAGAATACTTGCAGTTATTTTTCCCGTGCAGTGTACTTGTTTGTTTATCACTCATCTGATGTTTGCGATGGGAGTCACACGGAGAAGGTGAGTTTTCTGTTATCGCGCTTTTTATATATTGTTGCTGTTACTACTGTAACCATGTTGTACACAATATATTTCTGCCACTGATTAGTCAAGAGCTGTCTCAGATCACAAATGATATGTCATTAGTCAAAGAAAGAATCAGCTCGGAGACCTCCTAAACACAGCTGTGCCAGTGTTCACAAAACTCAGTCTAAGTGGTTGGAGAGGACAAATCCACTCTCTGATACTTCAACATTTATTTTATATTGACGGGGTGAAAATTTCACTATTATACCAATTGCCCTTCAACTTGTCTCTTCTACTTTTGCTTCCTGGAGATTTCTGAGAGAGCTGTTTGACAACCCAAAGCAAATGGATTTGAGCTTACTTCTATCATGGCGAAAATATATATTTAAGTGATCCTAACAGATCGTGGGTGAATCCATCATCTTGTCAATCTAAAAGATCCGTTGAATAATGAACCGTTTATCTGTGGAGACAATAATGTCGCCAAGTACTGTATGTTTACAAGCACCTCTTTGTTTTTTTCTAATTTACATGGTATTTACATTTGTCACAACAACAGCAAATAGAGTGACAACTAAGTCCACATTAAAGGTACAATATGTAAGAATTGACCATTGGGGGCAGGATATCACCAGAGAAAACACTAACTGCTACCAACTGTAGCTGCTCTTAGCTAGTTAGCTCAGTCAGCAGTGCAGCTAGCAGTTCTGACTGGGTGCTCATGGACCAGGGGAGTGCTAGTATTTGCACCTATAGCACGGGGGCACGGGGGCTAGCTGGTTGGCATGCTAACCTCAGTAGCATTATGTTGTTAATATTTTTAAATCGAACATATTGCTGCTTTAATTTTGCCTGAAATCACAACGCATTTACCAAATAGTGCAGAAAATGCCGATGCCACTTTCTGGCTTCACTCTCCATTCTCTTTAATTGCTTTTATTTAAATAAAACAACCATACACACATGCAGGTAGACACATGCACACACACACATACATACACACACACATTTGGTCAGTGGCTGAGCTGATTATGCATGACCTCTCCAAATACCAGCAAAATGCCAGCAAGGAACACACTGGGGTCTGATATAGTACGACTGCAGTGGGTACAATTAAGAGACACACACACACACACACACACACACTGATACATGCTACTATACAACAGCATAGCCCACATATATATTTGCACTATACCTCAAATGATTATACATTATACGAACCGTTGTCATGTGGGTATTTGGTCATTCTTGTCACACACTCACCTATACAAGCAGAAGCAAAATGCCGATACACACACACACGCACACACACACACATACCTAAAGGGAATCTTTATGGCCTCTCCCAATAGAATCACATTCACTTTGCTCAAATATTTTCTTCAGTTTTACCTCAGGGGCTCCTGGGTTGTTATATGACTCAACTTCCCCTGTAATATCCTGTGTGTGTGTGTGTCTGTGTGTGTGTCTGTGTGTGCGTGTGTGTGTTATTTGGCTTACTGACTCACCCCTCTTGTGTCCAAAGAGTGATTCTGCTGACTCCAGTGTTATGTCCTTAATCACCGTGTGTGTGTGTGTGTGTGTGTGTGTGTGTGTGTGTACTGTAGGCTTGTGTCTCTCCGTACAGTGTATCCTTGTTTGTATGTCTTTAAGTGTACATGTTAGCTTGTGTAGATCCAGTATGTGTGTGTGTGTGTTGCTGTGTTCATGTGTTGGCTAATGGGTTTTGTCAGTGTGACTGAACTGAACTGAGGTCAACACAGTTGATTAAAGAAGCGAGCTCTGCCGCTCTGCCTACACATTTACTGTAGCACCACACAGTCTACCTCTCCATTCTAAGCCTCCACTTTGCTGGTGCTCAGATTAAAAATTTACTGCTTGCAGTCACAGACAGTAAATCCACTGCTTCACATTATTAAAAGTTTGAATGTCTGCAGGCAAAATGAGCATCGGAACTGGTATTAGTGGATGGAGATGGATGGAAGAGGAGCGTATTCTCAGACTGAGGGAGGAGGGCAGTTCAGCTCTACAACTCACTTCAAACTGAGCAGTTGTCTTTCAGCTCTATTTTGAGATGGGATTATAATGTGGTTGCACTCACAGTCAATATTGTGTTTTTTTCTTATGGGACAGTTTTGGATCTCTTTAAAAGTCATAAATATGTTTTACCCTACAACCATCAATCTATCGGTCCTTTGTCTCCTGTCTGATCCGTCTATACCCATCAGTGTGAGTCGAGCTGGCACCTGACTGCTCACATAACACAACATACATTAATCACTGAACCCTATGTCTAACTGTGACACACATACACACACATTATATAACTCTGAATTTATGCCTCAGAGCACTTCCCAACATCTTGCTCACACATTGTTTTTTCCTGTTCCATGTGTATGTCTACTGTACCATCTCTGCGTGTTACCATGTTTGTGTGCTAGTCTGAGAGTGTGTGTGTGTGTATGTTGTTGTCTGTCTTGTCTTACATTGAGCAGTGTTGGCATTGTGCTGTTGTTACATGCCCAGCTTGTAAGCTCCTCGGTTGCTGTCTATTTGCTTATAAACGCCTGTTTTTGTGTATTGTACACAGTAACTACAAACCTTCACAGTGGGTACTAAAAGTTGCATGTTGGATTTTCTGAATCGCTGATTACTTAGTGGAAATTCTTAAAGGTCCAGTGTGTAGGAATTATTGGCATAGCAGCTACAGCTGGGCAATGTTTTGATATCATATTAAATGTTTATTGTGATATGAGACTATATACGATCTAAGATTTTAGAAATCGTTATATTGTGATATGACATAACCGTTGTCTCAATATTATTTTAAGGCTATATCACCCGGCTGTACAACCAACTGACCACCCCTTGAACCACCCTCCTCTATGGTGGCAGAAACACAATTATTGCAAACGGCCCTCTCTAGAGCCTGTGTTTGGTTGGTCTAATCTTGGCTACTGTAGAAACATGGCAGTGCAATATAGTTGACAACATGGATGTGGACCTGCTCACTCTGTGGATATAATTGGCTCATTCTAAAGTAACAAAAACACAATTTTTTGCCCACCAAACTCTACACACTGGACTTTTGACTGACATAACTAACATACTTGTTTTAAAGGTCCAGTTTGTAAGAAAGTTGAGTTTTTAGTCTCATCACAATACTGACTCTTTTCCTAAATCTAACCAAGTACTTTGGTGCCTTAACCCAACCAAACTGCCACTGTTTCATAACGTTAACCACATGAAGAAAAAGGTCACTGGTACTTTCCGATAGCGATATTGTTTTGGGAGTCATTGGCAAACAAGTTAGCTATCATTAAGGTAAGGGGACAGATGGCTGCCCATCACTGAGTCCCGTTCTGCTCGAGGTTTCACCACCGTCGCCTAATGCTTGCTCATAGGGGGAATGTTGCGTCTCAGTAAATACTTAATCAAGGAGTATGGTTTAGACACGCTCAATTTGGAAAGTGTTCGAGATCGATTGATGTTGCCATTTTACCTTTTTGTCCTGACACACTCAGATTAGTGTACAATTCCACTAATGTCATCAGCACAATAATAGATTCATTCCATTTGCATTCAATTTGTATCACTTTTAACTCAACACCATGTGAAACCTGTAAAATAACATGTTTTTAATTCGAAAACAGCGCTTGTCTTCACCAAGGTTGATGCAGAAATGTAAGCTTGAGAATCTCAGCATCAGTGAGAAAATATGAGCGCAGTGAGAAACTACTTAAGCCGAGAACATCATCTGAACCTTGAGTTTATTGAATTCGTTTAGTTGTGCTGGTCTCTAAAATCGCCCAAAGCTGTGTTTCCTATCGCTTTATATTAAAAATGGTGCATTTACGCAATTATTTTTTTTGTATTGGTTTTTCCTTTTAATAATAACTTGGCTTATTTGAGTAGCTGCGAATGGCACTCAGCACAAGGTTGTATGGTTAAATGGAGACAGCAGCAGGAGATTTCTCAATAACTTCACCAGGGAGGATAAATAAAAGAATGACATTATTATTTTGGACATCCACAGTAAAAATGTGTTTCTCAGAAATTTTGAGGGAAGATTTTTTCTATTGTATGTGTGCATGATGAGAACACAGTATTTGCAAGGTCATATAACAGAGAAAAATAAAAGCCGACAGATACTGAAAGCTTATTCAATTAAAAACACAAGGTCGCATGCAACTAAATATCGAGCCAGCAAATAATCCTAAAGCAAATAAAACCACCAAAATGAAATCTGAAATTGAATAAAATATTCGATGTAATGAGGCTCAATGAGGCTTTTCACGCAGCTGTGCTAATTTTTTGTTATACCTCAGTAAAATGCAGCAGGGCCCTGGTTGAACCAGAAGCGGCCTGCCTCACGTCACTGCCTCTGCATATGTCCCGGGATGCACATGGCCTTGTGGGCAAGTCGGAATATCGCACAGCTCACAGACTCGACGTCAACACAGCTGTACAGTCGGATTCTGAGATATGTCATTTGTTTTTAGTCAGTGTTTTTTCAGAATGTTTGATTTCATGAGGTTAAATGAGGCTCTCACGCGACTGTGGTTCATGTTTTTTATACTTGAGTAACAGGCAGCAGAGCTGCGGTGAAACCAGATGCGGACCAATGCCCTGACATGTCCCACTGCACATATTGTGGTTTCTGTGACTAGTCTGCTTAATCTCCACTCGTCTGCTTCTTTCTGTTACTGTTTTTGTCCTATATGTCCATCAGACTTCCTACTTTTTTATCTCGTTAGCCTCAGTTGCTGCCCTGAGCCTAGCCTAGCCTATTAGCTTAGACTGGGTCACTCACAGCTAATGTGACTTCTCTAATTGTGTGTACTGTTCTGCCTTTTGCACATATGGTTTGACTTCTACCTTAGTCAACCCGACCTCCTTTTATTTTCCCTCATGGCTTCGTGTCTTTATGTTTATGTGTGTAACCGGACGGATGTAAGAGAAACAGAAATCAATTCACGGCAGTCGCTGCATTTTGAAGCAGAATGGTCGATCTAGCTGCTCAGTCATGCCCACTGACAACCGAAGTACATTGTGTATATTCTACATCAGTAATTTTAAACACACATACACATACAAACACGCACATTACTTTCACATAATGAGCAAAAGCCCTCAGCCTTCAACCTCTGAATTTGTTTTTATTTGTTGTTTTTCTACTCTAGTATTTTGCCCTTTTTATGAGCTGTCACTGATGACTGAATGAACGCTCTTCCTACACACACACAAACACAAACAATGGGCTAGAGTGGTCAAGCACGCAATAGAGGACATAAATCAGTGTTATTTGTTGGAGGTAGAGTGAATACAAGAGCCAAGCTGTTTGTCCTGCTGCCAGTGCAAGTGGACAAATTCAGATTCTACATGAGAGCTTCTGATAAGAGAAGGCGTCAGAGAACGTTTAAACAGACACAGTACAAACATTTTGGAAATGATATCAACATTAAATACTTTTATAATGTGGATGGAATCTATATATTTCATTAAGACAATTAGTTCAGCTTTTTAAGGAATAAACACAATGCTGTTTGGCATTCAAGCATTCAATCAATCAGCAATCGGACTGTTGGTGTAAAGCGAAACAACAACAACCTCCAAGCTGGAAGCCTAACACTGGCTTGTTTGCTAATACTACGAATGTTAACGAGCTAGCAGCTGTTACCTTATTTTATTATTTCTTTTTTGCAGGGATTTGGCTAATTTAATGCCAGGGCCTGACTTCCCATGTGCAAAGTTTTCCCCAACACTATTTTTCAGGGGCACCATCGCTGCGTCCTCTGTTAAGCTTCGCCCAAGACTATTGTGATTGGTTTAAAAGGTGCACTATGCAGTTTTTGGGGAAGAAATATCAATCAGAACAGAAAGATCTTCATTGACTGATTCTTTATGGCTGAACCAACTAAATAAAGAAACTCTCTTTGTTTTCATGACTGAATAAACTGTCTAAACAAACTAACCTTAAAGGACAACACAATTTCATACTGTTTTAATTTGTTTATATGTGGCGGACCCTGCCACCTTTCTAGCTTCAAACAGTGTTCTGGGGACCTTATTTTCCTCTGAGAACAGCTTGTTTATTCAGTTATATTTATGAGTTTGTATTATTACCTCATTAATATTGTAAATATTAAAATTGAGTTTGAGTTTCTTCTACAAAACTACACAGTGCCACTTTAAAGACGTGCAAACAAGTCCGAGCATTGTTTCCCCATATAACAGAATGAGAATTGGTGCAGCCAAACCTTTCTCCAGTGCTGACACAGTGCTGTGGAGATAGTTTTGGCAACGTGAGACTATATCGTTCGTAGCTTTTATTATTACTGGTGGGGTCCGCCATTCCTGTTGCTGATTCATATTCACAAGGGATTCCCAGGGAGTGAAGCATGCATGAAAACCAGTGTTGCTGTTTTTAATTTTATCTCATTGATATCAGCTTCAGTGTTTACTGTTCACTGTCATTACAGTGTGTCAGAGGCATATTGAGTTATTGCTAATGCAAACAGACTGCCTCAAATTAAAAGCATTCAACATGGTGTGGTTTATTGCGCCATTTGAAATTCAATATATTGACTGACTTCTTTATTAAAACAAAGTGGCAGGACTGTAAACGGATATGCGAGTTGTTCCTCTATACTATTTCCTGTAGTATTTAACTGCATTGTTGTTGGCACTAGTAGCCACGGGCGCCTCAATATGAAGGAATGAGATCTTCTTTTTCTTCTTCTGTTAGATTACATTAGATTTACTTTATTGTAAAGTACTGAGACATCAAAATGCACTTAGAAAAGTCATCGGTCAGATACGGGATCTAAACCAATGCCTCCAGGGAAGACTGCAACCTGAATGCAGTGCCTTACACTGCTCAGCCATCCTGACCTCCTTCCTCAAGGAATCCAACTTTAAAAGGAGTTGTTTGAAAAGTTGATTTAATGATTTTTTTTTCCCCACGTGCCTCCGTCACTGCCTGAATGTAAGGTTGTATATTGTGAATGTGTCCCCTTAGGCCATGTAGCAGATTGCTTAAAGACTACAAAACAAATTATTTAGAAAAAAAAAATCTATCTGTTAATTAAAACCTTAATTAAAAATGTCTGAAAATGTATCTGAATAGACAATATGTCCTCCAGTGTTGGACCCTGAGGCAAATGTGCAGAGCAAGAACAGATTGCACACCATTTTTTTTTTATTGTGGTTACAAATCAAAGAAACTATTAAAACCACAGTGTGGCTATCAATGTTAATTGATCCATTGTACAAATTACTGTAGACAGTCAATATCAGCGACTGGTGAATGGTGAATAGATTGCAACATTAAGTCTGATGTTTAGAGAAACAAACTCTCACCTCGAAGGTTCAACTGAAGGTTAAACTCTCGGGGTGATCGAGAAAATGTGCAGCACCCATGTGCTGCTGAAGCACTATGGGACTGACCGCTCCACTGGCTCTGCTCTTCAACCTACAGGACAAAACTGTGACCAATGAGGGCCTCTCCCAGGTGTGACTGTGTGTACTATATGTAACCCTCACTCCCTGCGCAACTAGACCTCAGGCCAAAGCTATAAATAATGAAGATTGTTCTCATTTCCCCTTTTCCACGTGCTTGCTGCTGTTGCAGCTTTATGTTCTGCTCTCTGCAACTCTTTACCACGAGGAACTTCTCGAACAATCTGTTGGTGTTTTCCACTTGATTTATGTCTGATGAAGCAGCTTCTGCTTGTTGAACAGCCAGGCATTACTTCAGCCAGACTGGAGTGATATGAGATAGTGAGGAACACCTGACGCAAAATAATATCAGGTGCACGATGCATTAATGCACACACGCTCAAATGCATAGCCGTAAGTAACACAACCGTGCATGTGCGAACACAGACCCAGACACACACTCATGGTAATTTACAGTAGACTGTGTCCTTGATGTGAGGCCCGAGGAGCTATTTTGAGTGTCCTACTTAGGCAGTGAGGCAGCTAAAATCCATACATCCTTCTGTGGCAGTGAGACACAAACACACGTGCACAAATTTCACAAGCTCACACTGATCACACACCTATTAAGGTCACATGCCTGTTTGGGATATGCATTTTCTGCCCATTTCAGTTCTGTCAATAAATCAATTTCTCTAATGAAATGACGCAGTGATTGATAATGTTCACCCTCACAGAGCAGGATGACCTTACACGGCCTTCACAATGCATGCTTGCACTGCTGCGGTTTATTGAAGATTTGTTCAGCATTTTATGACACCTTCCCCTCATTCACCAATAATTCATTTTAATCAATATCCAAGGAAAAATAAAGCACAAAAATCAGCTAATAAAGAGCATCAGAAGAAGGAAAGTACACCAGTGAGACTTTAAAGGTGCACTATTCAGTTTTGGCGGAGACATTTAAATCAGAAGAGAAAGATCTTCTGCCTAAACAAATTAAATAAACAAACTCTCTTTGTTTTCATGACTGAATAAACAAACTGAGCTAAAAAGGAAAACACACTTTCATACTATTTTACTTTGTTTATGTTTTCTAGCTTCAAACAGTGTTCTGGGGACCTTATTTTCCTCTGAGAACAGCTTGTTATTTCACTTATGGAAAAGATTCATATTTCTGAGTTTATATTATTACCTCATTAAAATTCTAAGTTTAAATTTCTTGTCCAAAGTTACATAATGCCACTTTCAAAGTGCAATATGTAAGAATTTGTGTTAAAAAAGATCAAAAAAGAATTAAAATCATCAACAGAATGCAAAGAAATAAGAGTTTGGACCTCATGCAGAGGTGTCTACTGAAGGTAGCATGCTAACAAGCTAGCCCCAGCCTGTTCTTTCTCATAGAACTACTCTTAGCTCCAAGTCCAGACCGCTTACTGCACGGCTAACTAGCTCACAGCTACAGTTAGCAGCAGTTAGCGGTTACTCTGGTGGCCAATTCTTACATATAGCACCTTTAAGGCTTAGCTAATTAATTTTGATAACTGGGCCAATTAAGGATATTTCAGAACATCTGTTTTCAAATCTTTTGTCTGCTTTCAAATATTCATTCACATCATCATAAAAATGCAGGAAACGTGTGACTGCACACAGTGTCACACGCCACTCTTACTCCTGCAGGGCTTGAACTTAATTTGAACCAAGGGTCACTATGGTGACCTTTACATAAGAGAAAAGAGAGACGGGGAGAGAGAGGCACAGAGAGGAGGCAGAGAAGCAGACAAAGGAGCGAGGGGAAACGCAGAAACTGGCAGAAATTTCTTACTTCATTCCTCAGAGTAATACAGAAAGGCAGGCAGTTAGGTGAACTGACTTGGATACTCACTGGGCAGCAAGAAGTGGAGGGGGGGAAGAGTGCGCGATTCGGGGGGATGACAGGGGGATTTGGAAGTGGGAGGAGGAGAAAGTGTTGATAGGAAAAAGGGAGGGCAAAGAGGATAAATGTTGCTCCCAGATGAAAAACAAAAGAATGACAAGAGATTGGAGGAGGCAGCTTATGCAGGTAACCAACATGGAGGAAACAGAGCGGGTGCGCAGGAGTGATTCAGTGGCGGAGGAGGTTAAGGAGAAACGGGATGAACGCTGAGAGTGAGAGAGAAGGAGAGGAGAGATGGAGGAAGAGAGAGAGGTTTGAGGGGGAGGAAAGCAATATCAGCGCTGGGATACGGAGAAGAAAAGATATCGAAACACACAACAAAACAAGCAGTATTTCGTGTGTGCACATGATTGACAAAACACCTGCATACCCTCGTGTGCTTGGGCACCGCTGTTGCATCTCTCCCTCTGTGCATGTATGCCTTTATTGTGTGTGTGTGTGTGTGTGTGTGTGTGATGGCCTAGAACAGTAATGTGTGCCTTCTCCTCAGCTGGGTTGATCTCATTGTGTCAAACTCGGGGCTTTGACTAATCACTCTCAAATAAGAGGACTCAGCGAACAGTTGCGCACACACTTGCATGACCACACATGCACCGCACAGCAACGCAAACTATTTTCCCTCTGTCCACACCCCCATCTCTTCTTCATCTATTGCTGTCTCTGTCACACTCTCAATCCATCTATCTTCTTTTCTGCACCGCTCCAACTGTTCGCCATCTGTCTCTCAGCACTGACATCTTCCCATAGGCCTTGTTTTTCTTTCTATTGGTGACTTTTAACCAAGCAACGGTTAGCTTAGCTTAGCATAAATAGCGGAAACAGAGGGGAACAGCTTGTTGACATAATGTACACACTCAGTTGTTAATACGCACAAAAACTGCAATGTAAAAACAGCATTTTGTTTTGCTGGAGGTTAAATGAGGGAGTATTTTTTGGTAGGGAGCAGGGACTTTCTAAAGTCTTGTTGTCAGACTTCAGACCACTGCTGGTGTCCTAATAGTATGTACAATATTATGCGTTTAAGTTTTTTTTCTTTCCTTCAAGGTTTTTTATATGTTCTTTTGCATGTACAAGGATTTGAAAGTCCACACCAACGAAAGCTCATCCCTCCCACAGAAAACACTGCTCCTGAACGCCTCGTCAGTGGTCCCGCCTTTAATTCCGTGACTTGTCACACATTTCCATAACTTATGCCTTGTGGCTAGTTTGGCACGTAAGAATTGATGTAGCACAGCTGCTCTGTTGTTGTTAGCGGCGCTGGCCCAGGTGTGTGTGAGCTGACCAATCAGAGGAGAGTGGGTATTCAGGAGGGGGGGCCTTAAACAGACAGGAGCTAAAACAGAGCATTTCAGACGGTGAGGGAATACAGTGCTGCAGCACTGGACAGTATGAGAAAACTGATGTGTTTTTTGAGCATTAAAGCATGTAAACCTATTCTAGTAGTAACACAAAATAAAATTATGAACCTGAAAATGAGCATAACATGTCTCCCTTAAGAGGGTTCTGGGGTTTGTTGTGGACCTACACGTGCTTTTAGATCAACCTTCACAATCACAGCTCACCGATTGTTCCCAGTTAAACGTCCATTATGTAATTACTGCCACTAGGCATCTCTCAACAAAACTATAACAAGGGATGTTGTTGTTGATTTTGGGAGTTTGCTGATGTCATGAAGTAACGGGGAATCATGGGAGTTGCTGTCTACATTGCTATATGAAAATACAAAATTCAAACACTAGTAAGTGGCTAGCTAGCAAGTTCAACAACTTCCTTCCGCACTCTATGATGTATCACATGTGTTTCTCATGTTTCCCCAGAAGTTAAAGCAGCTAGATGGGGTGAAGGGGCTATGACACCATTGACAGGTGACCCAACACACAGAATACAATTACAGATTTCTCTTAACTTGGACATTGTTGGAAACATTTGGGATAATGTAGGCACACTAATCTACAAACTATATAACAAAGTCTTTTAAAGTTATTTTTAATGCAGGAATGGAACATATTGTGCCTTTAAACTCTTTCTTTTTTATGCCTTTACTGAACTCCAGTTAAGTGGTTGTAGAAGTGGGCTCCTAAAAGGGGTTCTGAAGAGTTCAAAGCAATATCAGCAGCAGTTTCATTTTACCAGAATTCACCAGATCACAGTAAGACTTCATATGGATGCATGGCGCCATTTTGATTGGATACAAGACAGGATTTATATTCATGTAGGACAGAATCTTTTCAGGTCTTCGGTAGAGATTGGTGTGTGTGTGTGTGTGTGTGTGTGTGTGTGTGTGTGTGTATTCAGTGCTCTAATTTGTGTGTCTCCTCAGCTCTGGTGTAAAATGACTTTGTCCTGGAAGCCCAGATTTACTGTTACCTTCCTAATACACGCTGAGGAGCAGGTGCATGCCTGTATGATTGTGTGTGCGTGAGTGTGCATGTGTGTGTGTGTGTCTGTGCGTGTCTTATGAGTGATTGCAGTTCGACCTTTACTTCTGGCAACCTCTCCTGGATTGCACTCAGATCAAGATGGCAAGTACTCTAAATGTGTGTAGTGTGTGTGTGTGTGTGTGTGTGTGTGTGTGTGTGTGTGTGTGTGTGTGTGGTTTGATGGATGCCACAGATCATGGCTGTTGGATTGCATTGTGGTGAGCCAGCCCGGCCAAGTCATATCACATTAACACACACACACAAGCACACACACACACACATACTTACACATGCCCTCTCACGAGTGGATGAATGAATGAAGGCTGCGATGATAAAGAATGATTGGAAAGTGGTCTGGTGGGGGTAATTTTCATTCCTCTGTCAGATTTTGTGCCTAATTATGTGTGTGTGTTGTGTGTGTGCGTGTGTGTAGTGTATTGTATAGTGACTGGAAATATGCACATACACAATATCTTCTTGAGTGAAAGGTTCATTTGCTATTATTCATTCGCAGACATCTATTATCATGTATGGTGGGTGCCTAATACAGTGGATCTATCTATCTATCTATCTATCTATCTATCTATCTATCTATCTATCTATCTATCTATCTATCTATCTATCTATCTATCTCATATAATCAGATCTCTGTCTCTGTCTGTCATATATTGTTGTGTATTGTATGCATATCTATTGTCTAGCCTTACATTGCGTCATCTCACAGCAGGGAAGTCACGAGTGCTGCTGCTGCTGCAGCTGGCCATGTCAGGTTGAGGTGCAGTACTCCCTGCAGCCTACTGGGGGCAGTGTGAGCCATGCATTACACACTGCTGTCAAAGTAGAGCAGCAAGAAGCAGCAGCAGCAGTGGAACAGCTGGGTTTTTGCAGTGTTGCGTGGCTCTGTTTTGCGGATGGGAGTGTGTTCAGCAGGGCACAGTTCAGACAGGGGAAAGAGAGGGAGAGGGATAAAAGTTTGCAAATAAGTTAAAAGATGCAATTGCCTCCAGCGCATAGCTGTTAATTACCCACTTATTCACTGGCCCTGTTGTAAACATATAAGAGTGTCATGCATGTATGTGTTATTGTATGGGTGGCCCAGTTTTTACCTCATCTTAGTGAAGACAGTGCTGAGCTACACATCTGCTCTGCTTTCAGCTACTGCCCCACAAACACATGGCTCAGTGTTACAATCAGTGAATACATGGATGATCAATAGAGACAAGAATGTCGTACGAGAGCCCCTCAGGCAAGACCATTAGTGATCATGTATTGAAGTTTTTATTTTTTGTACCGATCCGCTGTCATTTACTTTCAACACTTCAACTGACAGCACAGCGATGACAACAAGGCATCAGAGAAGCTCACTTGTAACTGAGAACATTACAGATTAAACTCTTGAGGTTGATTTGGACCATCTGAGCAAAGGAAAGAGGATCAAAAGGTAGCTTTGGTCAGTGAGGAGTAAGAGAGTGTTTGATTAAGAAGTCCCCCCAACCACCCTGCAATGGCTTCCAGTTGCTTTGCAAATCTGGTTCACACTGGTACTGGTACTCGTCAAGGATCTAACAAGGGAAATCTGGATACAGAAAGCTGCTCAGTGGCACATGAAGCCAGAAATCCTCAACTTCCTGGGTATAGAATTACCTGGATCTGCCGCATATGTGGGACCCATAGAGTGAGCGCACTCACACTTCCGCCGACTGAGCCGTTTGACTTGCGGTTTAGCCCCTTGCTAACCTTAGAGGGGCTCTTCTAGACTTTTCAAATGTTATCGGACTGAATGGATCAAATTGTGACAGTGAAACAAGTAAATTTGCGGGGGTTGTGATGCTCAAGAAAATTATCCATCATTTTCCTGCCCCTTCTTTCAAAATGGTAGCTTATGGGAAAAAAAGTATTTTTGGGTCCCAGTGCATCACATGACATTGAAATTACAGGGTAAGGCAGCGATGTAAAATTGGCTTCAAAGCCTGCACTCTTCCTTGAGGGCTCGGTATTTGTCTACATACAGGACATGGCTCCCAATTGTCATCAGGACTGCCAAATTTACACGTCTTCTGTCGCAGACTGAAAACACATCTGAACCTTGGCCAATATTTATTATTCTAAATTTTGTACTTGACGAAATTCAGCATATTTGATGATGATCTGACGTTTGATGGATTAGTGATTCTGAAGTGAAGTGATTCTCTCAGTTTCTGGGGTCGTATCCACATGGTTGAATGGTTTAAAGTCACTTCGGATAAATGCATTAGTTAGATGAATGTAATGTAAAACAGGGATTGTTCCTGCTGAAGTAATCACAAAGGATCCTCCTTGATAAAGTAAAGCATGTCTTCTTTCAAATGGTGAATGAGGGTAAACAGGCTACCTAATAAAGAGGGGCAAAAGATTAACACACCTCCTTGGCCGCACAGTGAAGAGCAGAGTAATTTAGCTTTGTGTTTGTGAACCTGTTTCAAACAAGGAATCTAAGGGGGCGTCCTCATTCACTCATTCATTATTTTGTTTAGTTGAGGATATAGTGAGCTGTAAAATCTTTGTAATGTAGTGTTGTTGCTGACAACTATGATAATATCATTACAGTTACCATATCCACTAATGCACTGCCATCCGAAATGAAGTGTTAATTGTTGTTTTGTCTAAGATTTATTCACCATTAATACCAGCTACCATTGCCCTTAGACCTGTGAGTCAACAGAAAAAATATTTGCCGAAGAATAGTATTGTTGAAATGAAGAAATGCTGCAGAGTGAAATGGGCATACTCCATTAACTTTGAGTCTATCAGAGAAAAGGACAACGACTAAATACTCAAGTGCAATCCATGTGCTGGGAACAGTGAGATATTACAAAAGTAACCCAAAAGAAATCACCTGGACAGGGAACACTGTGCTAACGGGTGAGCGATCAAGCAGAAGCAAAAGAAGTTGGATTTCTCTGGATCTGCCGTGAAGATGACCATCATGGTTTGCCCACTCAATTAAAATGGTGTAGGGTAAATTTAGTTCACTATGTACTAAATAGGGAGTGAATTCAGACACAGCTGACGAATCTGGATTACAGAAAATAGAACTGAATAAAGTAGATTAGAATATACTTGATCACCATTGAGACCAAACAGACCTGACAATTCAATAGGCTTCATATAAACAAAAGTGTGCCAGATATTTGACATGTGTTTGTATGAATATGGGTCAATGTGTGTTGCTGAATGTGCCTCCTCATCTTCATTTGCATGAGTATCCAATTGCACGTGTGTGTGTGTGTGTGTGTGTGTGTGTGTGAGTGTGTGTGTGGTTTCACATGTGTTATTTGAACACAGAGGGCTTGGATTCCCCATCAAAGGCCCATTCACAGTGAAGTGGCAGAGGCAGCCTCTCTGCCTGCCACCAGCTCTAATTAGTCATTCACACTGGTTATCGCCAATCAGCATCTTCTTTTAGCTCTCGAGAGCTAACGCCACACAGAGAGGCACGCACACACAAATATGCACGCACATAAACAAACATGGACAAACACTTACAGATGCACACTTGCACCCTCCCTGCAGGAAAAGCAAATATGGTTGCAGGCATGAAGGGCATTTCACCACATAAACAAAAAAGGATCTGCTTCCTTTCAATCACAAAGACAGTTAAAAATGGAGAATCATACACAGGCTTCAGAAAGAGATGAACCTTTCTCCAGGTCTGTTACAGACGCTGTGGGAACAGATTTGTTTCTCCCTACCACTGTGATTCAATTATGCCATCAGAGCATCAAATTAAATATATTGGGATGCTACTTTTTTTTTTTCAAATACAGAAAATGCCAAAGCTCTCAGAGAGTCATATTTAATTAACAGGAACCAAGTGACATATCCACAAATTGATTTTCTCATTAAATGTTCCCAATGATGTTGGCCTTACTAAAGATTTAAATGCAAATGCCTTTTTGGGTTTTGTTTACTTTCTTAAAACATACTCTACTTTGTTCTCCTACTAACACCGATGAATATTAATAATGAAAGTTATTATTCCAAACAACACGGCTCATCAAAAAGTTTTACTTCTTTTCTTTGTGTAATTCCTTTTATGTGACGGAGACAACTAAACAGACAGTCTTCAAAGAGTAGAAAAATTCAATGGGACACCAACGACCGGTGACATTCTTTCTCAAGAGTTGTTCTCGGAAAGCTGCTGAAACAGTAAAGTTGATCATAGAACCATTTTAATGACAATAAAGCTTACATTTAACCAGAGGCATGTTAATTGAAATCGAATTGATAAGAACTTTGCTCTTACAGATACAGGACTGGACTTACAGGACTAGTTTTAGTCTCTGTGCTCAACATGTTCTCACTCCTGGCTCAGTAATCACCTCAGCTTAATCTTTGACACTTTAATTGTCCATCCATCATCAACTTTGCATGCGCAGGACTCTGCGGTCAAATTAGCAATAACAGCCAATCCCCTTGTTTTCGGGTCGACCTCATGCCACTCACAACAGAGTTACAAGCGGTAGTGGTTGAAATCCCCCCTTATGAAACGGGACAACCCTTTGAGACCCTCATACGTCATCAGCTGACGTCGATAGTGTCTTCGTTACGACCAGACATTTCCAACATGGCGTCTTCCGCCATGGTGATTTCACTGAGAACCTGGTATTATTAAAATGCCATTTGACATTTATCTGATGGAGACAGAAAAGCATGGACGCTCGCAATTCGTTTACACTTTCATGCTATCAATCAAGCCGCCAAATAAAGAAGAACACTGTTTCGTTCCTGACCCAAGCGTTAGCAGTGCTTTATAGGCTTGCATTAGCAAACTGTGCTAATATCCTGCCAGTCTGCACTGATATTAGCACAACAGTACCAATTGCAGCAACTTCACTGCTGGACTCATGGGCATCATATACCATCAAAGGGGGGGATGCAGCATTGAAATACGTCAAAATGTGACCGCCATGCACAAATCAGCAATAACAATGTACTGTTAGCGAGCTAGCTAGTTAACTGTTGAGACATCAGCAAACTGGTTGTGTTGTTTTATGCTTGTTATGAAGAAAAGGATTGTAATACAGTACTTTTCTCGCTTTTTATACGTTACAGGGGCACCTTCAGAAAAGACTCCAGATGTATACCTATGGCTTCATAATTTGAAGGTTTGAGCCACTGACCAAGCTGATGCATTTGAGCGTTGGGAATGAGAACAGGTTGTGTTCAGCATGTGGATTTCATCAGTTGGCCATCAGACCAGAGTGAAAAGGTAGTCAAAGCCAGATAATGTTCCATCTCCATTTTATCTGACTTGGGAGCTAAATTAACTGAAGCGAAACCAAAAAAAGCCAAGATGGAGAGATGAAAGGTGCAGCCACTGGCACCCAAACCAAAACCTCTTTCTTTTATACTAATGATAGTTCCTTCCAATCACCGATCCTTGTGTTTTTTTCCTTCTCTCCACCAGTTCTCCTGATGGTGATCATCCATCTGTGAAACGGACGGGAATTAGGGAGGTATGGTGACAGTTTATGTGTGGTGCAAAGGCATGAAACAGGTGAGCTGACAAAGGGGATAAAATGAGAGAGAAACAAACATATGTCTTTATTTTCCTGCCAAGTGTGCACTGAGGCAAGAAACAGGTCCATCACACAGCTGCGGAGAATCACGTGTACACCATGTTGAGCGCTGCATTGTAATTTGGAAAAAACAAATAAAAAGATAAATCCTTTACATGGGAAACCATTGAGACGAAGAGACTGATAAGAATCAGAAAACACACACACACACACACACACACACACACATCCATAAATCAGGGTACTCACTTGGGAGTTAGCGCCCGGTCAGATCATCTCTTTCCAGTTCAGTGTATCCACTAGCAGCCACTGAATGGAAAATCAGCTGTGAGCATGTGCACTTGCCTCCATGATTTAATCCATGTGTACATCAAATCAACAATGTGTGACACTGAAAACACTTATTTGTGACGTGCGATGAAACAGTCATCCCTCCCTTCTTCTTTTGAGCCTTCCTATTCTTCATCGCCATTTTTTCTCCCCTTGCGCTCACCTTCCTCCCTCACTTTTGCCCTCTCCCGCACCCACACCCACACCCACACCCACGCTCCCAACCATTATTACGTCACCGGGACTCAAGAACAGTTTGTCACATTAGTTTTGCTGCTTTGCAGAGAAGTGAGAGAGGTAGAGAGCGTTGACCTTCCTAGAGACAAAAGCTTTCTGCATCTTAAATAGCGCGTGTTTTCTGAAAGCTTGAGCTTGCAGATGGTTGCTTCTCTGCTTATGCGGCAGGCTATTTTCACGTAAGGACCCGCTGTCACTGCTGTCACCTCTCGTTGCACGCACACACGCACACACGCGCAAACACACACATAAATGCTGAAATTCAAATTGGTAAAGTGGAACTTGCGGAGTTTATACATTTGAATATATGTGATCACACAGCAAATGAACTCAAAAGAAAGAAATGGAATAATCTTAAAGGTGAAGGTCCCACAGTCATACACATTTTAAACACTTACATAGCTGTGGAATTTTTCTAAATTTCTCCAGTGGTAATTTGGTTGTACAGGACAATGCTGCACAGTGTCTCCCATCAAGGACTGTTCAAACCTGAAAACTTAAAAATTTAGATCACCTTTGTTTTATTTTGGGTATAATCCCAGTTTTTTTTGTTTTGTTGCTAAAACCATTTTACTAGTTGTGTTTTTTTTTTATTATTAATGACTAATTTTCCTGCCTGACACCAGCCACTCATTGTCCTTCACACATTTCTATCTGTCATTTTGTACTTTGTCCAGCCACCTCTCTGCCCCTTTGTGACTACACTGTGAGTAATAACCATCAGCAATGGCGTGCCTCAGTAGCATCTAAGATGCTGAAGGTCAATCAGAGGCCAGTGGGCCTCATATGGATCCCACAGTCCTTAAATCATGTCCTTTAATGAAATTTCTCAGCAATATATGCAGGTGCTTACGCCACGTTTAGCTGCATTTGTCAGCTTTAAACAGGAATTCAACACAGACATGTCATTATTTAATCACTCCAGTGTTCACTGTGTGACTGCCAATCTGAACTGTCTGGGGTCTGTTCATGAGGATGTCCAATATCCAGTTACAGAGTATGTTAATCAAGCCCAGAGTGTCTTCCAATCAGCTTCAAGGGTGAGATTGCATTGAAAGCTGAACTGAATTCAACAAACAGCATTTTGATGAAGGTGTTCTTCTGTTCTCCAGGTGTGTGAAGACTGAGTGGAAGGCAATGGGTAGGTATCTCCTGTGGATGTTGGTTCTGAATGTATACTGGTGAGGGTCAAGACCGGCAGGGTTGTTGTCTTTGATGTGATTGAGAATCAGTTTCTAAAAGCACTTTATGAGAATGGGGGTGAGCGCCACAGGGCGATAGTCGTTAAGACTATACAGGATTACAGTACAGGATTGTGTAAAGGCTGATTGGGAAACAAGCAAGAAAGTCTTCAAATCTGATGGCGGTTTGCAGATGATGACCCTGGTTGTCATATTACCAACTTTTCTTATCCAACAAGTGTGTTTATAACGAGGCCTGTAACCTTACCCACTGAGACGACAAACAGAGCAGCACTTTGCTCAGCCTTATGGATGTCCTCTTAGGTGACGACAGTTTCAACTCCCTGACAGCTGCTTCACAGCATACACACACACGAACACACACACACACACACACACACACACACACACACACACACACACACACACACACACACACACACACACACACAAAATGCCACCCAGCCCTGCTTGGCATTCTGTTTCAGGTTTGTGTGTGCACGCACAAGTGTTAGAGGGGTATGACAGCTCTGATTGAACCACAATCGGACAATGAATACCAATCTGTGCATTCCCAATCTGTTCTTACTGCCTTTCTCCTTCTCTGTCCTTGTGCGAGCAGACTTTAAGTAGCAGCTGCACAGCCGCGGTGTCTGTCAGTGTTGTTATCTATGACACAGAGACTCTAGATACCCTTTAGGGGTCCTTCAGTAGGATCCACAGGGTGACTAGCAACATGAAAACTTCGCTACAGTTTCCCATGCAGAATAATAATGACTTCTCTTAGCATACAGGTGGTCTCACCATTGTCACCTCACAAGTTGTGATGAGTTATGTATAATTTATTAATATTTCATTATAAATGGAAATATCCTCCCATAAAAGGCCCTATCTTGAATGAGGTCTGAGGTCTAAAGTTTGTGTATTTCCGGGACGGAAAATGTTTGATGTTCATTCCTTCCTCACAGATTAACAGTTTTTTTTAGATTCTTACTGAAATGAATCTTAACATCTGTTGTTTGTGTGATGCTGTAATTGGGTTAGCCACACAAACATGTAAACACCTTTGAGTTTCACTATGAACGGAGCGGGTATTTAATGTGCTGACTTGTTTGTGTCTGTGTACAACTACTCCATATGCCTTTAATTGCCCTCCGGGGACAAATAAAGTTTTTTGAATTGAATTAAATTGAATGGACTGAATAAACAAACTGACCTTAAAGGACAACACAATTTCATACTGTTTTACATTGTTTATATATGGCGGACCCTGCCACCTTTCCAGCTTCATACAGTGTACTGGGGACCTTATTGTCCTCTGAGAGCAGCTTGTTTATTCAGTTATGGAAAAGATAAATATTGGAGTTTGTATTATTGCCTCATTAATATTGTAAATATTAAAATTCTGAGCTTGAATTTCTTCTCCAATACTACATAGTGCCCCTTTAACTAATCTACATTTATTGGACGGGCTTTGTATGGCATTGTATTTCCTGTGTTCCTAATATACATTTTCAAATGAATTAATGAAGTTTGTATGAACAGGACCATTGATATCAACTGTGACTGAAACTGAAATAGAATAATTAAAAAAAATGACATTACTCTCTGAAAGCGGAATAAAATATTCTTATCTGCAGTTCCACCATTTGACAGCAGCTCGATTGTGTTTTCATGCACACGGTATTCTGAAAATGTGCTCATAAATCATATTTTGGATAACCTACTTTCATATTTATCTTTATATCTTTCTCATGAATACATCTGAATATCCAAATGAACAGAGGGCTCAGGAGGTAACAATGGAAATGCAACTCACACAAAAAGAGAGATGTAACAGAATAGTAAACAGGGAGTCTCACTGTCTCTAATGATAAAATCATAACGCAGTGCAATATGCCCTTTTGTCAGACTTTCACTCATAAGAACATAACGCACAAAGAGCTTGGGGTATATGATGTTTGTACACACCGAGTCAACATCAGCAACCTCCAGCTCTGTTCATGAAATTTCTCTTTAAACTTTCTGGAAGAGCCAAAAAGCTTTATAGAGCTCTCTCTCTCTCTCTCTCTTTCTTTCTCTGTCATAGCTTGTGTCTGTCTCCATCTCGCAGTTTGAATCTTTAATGCCTTTCTTCTCTTTATATCTCTGTCTGCTCCCAGTCTCTGTCCATCCCACCATGTCTCCATGCGTTTCTCCTAGCATTTCAGGCTTTTGTCTGAGCATTTGTGTTTCCATTGCTGTCAGAAGCAATCTCAAAATAAAACATGACACAAATGCAAAGTGTTGTGGAAGGGGGAAGAAGAGAGGGAAGGAGGGAGCCAAACACAAAGAGGTAGGAGGGAACAGTAGGGGTTAGAGGAGAAGCCGGGGAGGGTCAGGCTGCCTTGAGCAGAGTTCACTCTAGTTATTTTCCTCTTTTGATTCGTCTTGTTTGAGTTCCCACTCTTTATTATTTCAGTGCACGGAGTACTTTCGCTGCAGTTTGGAGAGACAGACTCATCGTTTTGCCCTGCAGGAGGGAAATGCAGATGGCATGATGCTCCACTCCTCTCTCATCCCTCACTTCCCTACTCATTTTTTTCTCCCTCTCCTCTCCGCCATCCCTAATGAATCAAGAGAATTAATTAGAAAAATATAAAATTAGATGACTTGGGGAATGAGGGAAGAGAGAGGAAGGAGGTGGGGGCAGAGGGAATGACACAAATACGTTCTTTTTGTTCTTTTTTTCTGGAATGTAATGACTTATTTGAACATGTGGACAGTCTGCCCGTTGGCCAGAGATATCAGGCTATGTGGCTCTGTTTGTTGTTTGTTTGTGCGTGTTGACTAAATACAGATGATTTGACAGATGTGTGTTTATATGAGATGTTGGCATTTTATCAGCACACATTAATGAACACACAAACGTCCACACAGAGCCGGCTAATATAAAAAATGCTGTTTATGTGTGGCAACGTTGTTTGTTCACTTATTGGTTTCAGCTTGATTTATAAATATCACCATCCATACTGCAATAAATATGCCTTAAAAGCACAATTCTTAGTCTTACCTTGGCCAACAAGGCACGAAACATTCAATGCGTCACGTTTCAACATCAACATTTAGTTTCTCTGCCGAGTCTCAGCTAGTTATACCTCCCTTCCTGCTCTCCTTGATCACCTATATTGTGTTTAAATACAGCCAAACTCATGATTAACATATATTTGGACATATTATTCTTTGTCTGTTGTTTGTTTTTTATTATTATCATCAGCCCGACCTGGGGACCTCATGTGATTTAGAAAATACCTGTGTTTCGTGTGGAGTCTCTGCGTAACATCAATGTTTCCGAAGTGGACCATCTGTTCTTCAGTGGCCACATTAATAAAAAAAGTTATTTCACCCACTTTCTGCAGGTGCTGTAAGCATAAATACACATATGCAACTAATGTAGTATCAAGTAACAGATGCCTTGTGTGCTTGAATATGACAACCTCTAGCTGCTCCCTGTCACTCATTCAAAATGTCAATATAGCCGATCTCACAGCACAGCTGTTGACTGCTGTTCCACATATTATGAGCTGCGATCATATTTCTTACTCACTTACTTAGTTGTCTGACAACAGAAAACAGATGTTAAAGGAGACCTATTATGCTTTTTGTTTTTTTCTTTTCATTTTATAAATGTTCCTGTGCTGTAAAAGTTCTTGAAAGTTAAAAATGTCAAAGTCGGCACCAACAGAAGCTCCTCTCGACCACAGAAAACACTGCTCCTGAATGGTCGCTGCCTAACACTATACTAAAATATGGGTTGTAATAAGCTGCTTTCACAATGCACCTACAAGGCTGCCACATGCAGCGTTGGCATATCGCGTCAGAAGGTTCATGGTTCAGACACTGTTCAACCATCCGAAAAGCACTTCTTCTGGTGCCGTTAGAGGCAACAGAAAGTCGTCTTCATAACTTTTTTCCTGCCACACAGCCTTTTGACAAGCCTTACGGCATCGTTTTGCAAAAGCTCAGTTTTCTCCCGTCACCTGAAACATTCCAACAGAGATTTCAAGGACATAGCCTACTCTGAGAGGAGAGGAGAGGTAGAGGCACAACTGATGTGACTGACACATGCACACACTATCCATTTGACCTGTGGTGTGTGAGGGGAGGAGAGGAACCAGCGCAGTGGGGATGTCGCCCATCAACACCGACTTGTCTCAGTGTTACCTCTTCCCCTTAAGACTCTCCTCCTCCTCCTCATTTTCTTCGAGTAAACTTTTCTCTTATCGTTTCTTGAGTCTTCTATTATCTTTGTTTTTCTCCTTTATTCAATACTCTTTATACTCCACGTCTTTTTTCTTTATTTTCTTTCTAACACCATGTCTGTCCTCCATCATCTCTTCTTCCCTCTCTCCCCTCCACAAGCATCTGTCCCTGTCATTTTTCATGTCCTCACCTTTGCCTCTATTCTTTCATCCCCCTCTCTACTCTCTCTCTCTCTTTTCTTCCTCACTCTCTCTGTCTCTCTGCTGCTGCCAGTCTGCCGCTGTCTGTCCCGCTCCCTGAGGGGATACAGTACAAGTGTTTTTGATTTGGAGCCAGGGTAAAGATGCATCAGACAGGGACAGCTGTGTGTCATAGCCACATGCCCACACACAGTCACACACATTCATGTAAGCCCAAGGACGGACAACCACACTTCTCCATGTGCAGCACCAGGACGGATGCCCACCTGCATGCACACACACAGGTGCATTCAGCAGACAGGTGCAGCCGAAGTCTTCTTAAGTGTTTTCTTTTTGCTCACAGGGGGGAATAGCAGCTAATTGCATTCACAATTCACTCTGTGCCTCGTACTCGTGCATAAATGATTGTGTCTCACACAAAGGCTAAAGAAGTGATGTTGTTCCCATGTCAAAGGTCATTGGAGGTTAAGTGTCTATTGATTTTTTCTGATTACGGTGTGATAGTGTGGTCGGAACGGCACTGTTTGGTCACTTCTATTGACCGGGAAAGACATGAAAGAGAGGTCATTATACAGACAAGCTTCTGGAAGGCATCTGAGTTCATTCATTACATACAATAATAAGCTGATTTCGGCATCTCCCTCTCTCTGCTATCTTGCTTGTTTTTGCTGCATTTCGACTGCCCGACAACATTTCCACTTATACATCAAAAAGATGATTTCCTACCATCAGTGTCTTAATGCCAGAAAGCATAACTCACAGGGCAACTTTCTTTTATTTCCTTATGCGTCGTTGAAATTCTTAATGCAAAAGTTTGAAGTAAACTGATTAAAATGTCTTTGAAAGATGAATCCGCAGAATTGAAAGTGGAGCTGTGCAGAAATAAAAAGGAGGAGAAGAAGGAAAAAAAGCATGGCCTTGAGGTAGAGAAACAGAGGATTTGCTTCAGTAATTCCTACTGCAGCACACTCTGTTCCTGAGAAGCCATTATGAGTTACAAGGGTTTACGTGTTGGCATGCGAACAGGCTGTCGGAGCCCACTGCTGCCCTTGATCCTGCTTCACATCACTAATATAAGAGAAAACAAAACATGCATACAGATCAGTGTACGCGACACGACAGGTGAGAATTTCCAAATGCATTTCGCTGTTCAACCACATTGTTAAACTCTTCAGTTATTCTACATAAACTGGTACCTTTCAGGGACACGTCACTCCAAAAATACATCTTTTTCTTCTTACCTGTCGTGCTATTTATCCATCTAGATTTTTTGGGGTGTGAGCTGCAGAGTTTTGAAGATATCAGCCACAGAGATTTCTGCCGTCTCTCTAATAAAATGGAACTACATGGCACTCGGCTGGTTGTGGTGCTCAAAGTAGCAAAAAAAATACATTTGAAAAACTCAACAGCAATTTCTCTTTCCAGAAATCATGACCTGGTTGCTCAAGATAATCCAAGGACCTGTGGACTCGCCCGTGCAAACATTAATGGAGCCCTCCTCGGTGGAACTGTAACTTTAGCTAGCTTAGATAGCTAGCCTTTCGTCCTTGAGTAGATGCTTGCTTCCATCTGCGCTGTAAAACCACAGGTGTAGTTCAGTGATTGAGTAGAACTGAAAATGTGCATAGAAGCATGAAACAGAAATGCAATTGGGTCAAAATTGAATCTCTGCACACAACGCTTTTGTACTATCTAAAATAACTAAAAACAAAAAGAAAACACACCAGCACACCCATGCAGACAGATCCTTCCCTGCAATAATGGTACCCTAACTCTTCTTCACAGTGCTAGGGGCTTGGCCCTTGTTACCCTGGTGGTATTTCTTGCTTGTGTTATTCTGACAGGAACCAGACGAGGGTAAACTTATTAGACCTGCACCCTCAGAGCAGCCAAATGTCACACACGTACTCTCGCCGACATTGACAGAGACACAAACATACCTACAGACGGACACATTTCTCCACCCTGACATTCAGCCACTCACACGTGTTCAGATTTACTTACACATTTAAGTACAAATACTCTCTATAAACAGTCGGCCATGTGTCCACTACAGATTAGCAAAAGTATATTTATGTACATGCACACACAAACACAAACACACACACACACACACACACATTCACACACACGCACACACACACATACACACACACACACACACACACACACACACAAACACACACTCAGGCTCTCAAGCTTATCATACCTTCGCCAGAGGCCTTTGGAAATGCCAGAAGATAGCTCCTCAGAACAACAAGGTGTTGCATCTACTTGCTCAAAATGCCACAAGTCACAGACGGGTAGATAGAGGAGAGAGCAGGGGGAAGGGGTGAAAAGGAAAAAAAAGGGGGGAGAGAGTCAGAGAAAATGAGTAGAGGGAAGTAATAACATTAACGCAGATTAACATACTTTGATTCAAAATTTAAGAGGGCTATTACAAGCTAATTTCACTAAACACGCATTTAAATTCATGCAGAGTAGCAGAATTGATAGCTTAATTAAATACTGGGGGAGGGGGGAAAAAAAGGGGGGAGCAAATTGAGTCAATGGAAGGAGGATGGAGAACAGACACTTCTGGTCTTCCAAACCAGGTTCACTATATCTTTGCACTAGAAGAGAAAAGACGGTGTTCCTGATACATACCCCACTTGGTCATTTTACTGATAGCTGGTGACTGTGTGCACCAGCCTGGCTCGAGTTCACTGACCTCTTTATAGGGTCCGAGTATTTCTTCTTCCAACATATTACGCCAGTTACAGTTACATTTACATGCAGAAAAAAATCTGGAGAAAGCTAATCTGGTTTCATGGCTAAAGAAAATGAATATTCCTGTTTACATGCAGCCCTCTGTACTTTGATTAATATGCTCTAACATGGAGTTTATGCTGTCATTATATAGAAAAGTGGAATGGCTGGAGCTGCGTGCGCCATTTTGCTTCTTTGGATCAAAATAACATGTTTTCCGCAGGTGGCAGACTATCCAAAATCATGTTGATATTGAAGTATTGAAGTAGGCTGGCTGTGTTTGTCCTTCTGATCAAATATGTGGGCTTTTCTTCTTCTTTTTGTACAACGCATCCATAACAAGACACAGGGCTGGCTGTAAATGGGCAAGACGCCTAGTTTTGCAAATAGCGGCAAAAACCCATGTATGAGACACATTTTTGAATACCCGGATAACATCGGCATATTCCATTCTTCATTGGAGCCCGAACGCAATATGCTGCTTACATGATATCAATTTTTATTTCACATAATAATATAATGAGCATGTAAACAGTGATACTGTGTCTAAATGCATTCAGTGTTCACCTCTGTCGTTGGCACAACAAGCTTTTACATACTAAAAATTATTACTGATGCGACAGCTGTTGAAGCCATTGTTTCCAAATCAAACAAATTCTACTAAAAAAATCTAAGACTCATCTGCTGTACAGTGATCTATAAATATCACCAACCATGTTCAGTCAACAGTGAAAGTAGTCCCAAACAGTTTACATCAGCATTTGAGTTTTGCATCTGGTCGAGTTTCAGCAGAACCCTTCACAAAGCTGCCAGACTCAGCAGCTCGTCAAAATTACTTACTACTGAGCTTTGGAGCTGCTACAAGTTTTAAGATTCTCACTTTTGACGTACTGCTTGTTGCCCACAGTCATTCCGCTAATGACTCGACATGAATCATACAGATCTCTTTCTCTCCTCTTTGCGTATTTCTCTCCATCCCATAGGATACAAACACATTCTCATTCCCAGATTGTCAAATAACATTGACTTGTCATACATGTATATGGTACCCTTGAGCCTGTATGAAGGGGGGCGACTACATGAACAAACACATAATCTCAATAAGTTTGAAATAAATGATTAGATTGTAACAGGTGCCATGAAGTAAACTAGCTTCATCTCAGTAGCAATGGTGGCTGAGGATCATGGTTAATTTGGTTTTCTGCTATCTAAAAGCGATCATTAAAACTGATGGCCATCACATTAACATTATATTGTTGATTTATTGAGGACACTTTTGTGCTTTTGTGTTGAACAATCGTTGAGGATATCATTAAAACAAAATGTAGGAAATGACAATGAGGAAATTACTTCCAGGTGGTGTGTCCTTGGTTCTCCAATGGGACAAATGCTCACAGCAACTTAAAGCACCACGGTTGGTTTAATATTGGAGCAAATGGAAAGGACGGAGCAGTTGCTCTGAGAATGTAATATCGCCTCAGATGGGTATACAGGACTGGACTGGAGTTAGTTGAAAGACGCCGAGGCGTTGTTGATAATTTGACAACCTGGGATGAAAACGTGTTGAGGATACTAAGCTCTCCAAAGGTTGAAAAAAAAGGCTTCCTGTATATATCGCCCTGCGTAGCAAACATCTCACACACATGTACAAACTCACACACCTTTAATGAATCTGAAATTGCCTGAGAAACAGCATGAGACAGTCATGAGCCCTCTCCAAATTGCCGCCCCGACTGTAGACGAAGAACATTATTCGCTGTGTCTCTTTCCTAAATTGTCTTTTTATGGAACTAATACCTGACTGAGATAGAGGACACTAGAGCCCTAATATGAACGAGAACATCCTTTTACCACCAAAGAGGTTGTGATTTGTTACCTGCCTTTTCCTCTGCTTTATGCATGAATTGAACTGAAATAAGAACGTTTGGGTGTGTGTCTATCGTTGGCTAGCTGAACGACTTGCAAATTTGTGTGTATGTATGTATCTAGTGTTTTTTATCCCCCTTATTTGTGTGTATGTGAAAGTGCTGTTTCAGCACTGGGCCGACGGTCTACACCTTCAGTCAAAGAGAACCAAACGATTGGTGTGCAGCGTCTGACTCGCCTTTCTGTCTCCGCGCTTATCCATCTACACATTAATCCTTCAGGCTCTCTTTTTCCTTCATTTCCCTTCATTTATCTCTATTGACGAGACTGCATTTGTATTGTTGAGCAGCAATTTAGGGCACATTTCAGAGATGGACCATATAGGTGAGAGAGTGACAGAGAGAGAGAGAGAGAGAGAGAGAGAGAGAGAGTCCATTGCGGCTGATTTAGGACTTAGTAAAGAGAATAAATTGCTACTATTCATCCTTGCTCAAAGATGTAGCCTGACTGGGCACCGTACCAATACGTACCGCCCATGTAGGTGCCAGCACACACACACACACACACCCACACACACACACATACATACACACTATGGATGGATTTAAGGGGCAGTAAAACGACCAGTGCTGCTCTGCAATCTGGTAAATGACCTGGGCCATCAAAGCTACACCGCAGAGAGCAGAGAGACCAAAAGTCTTCCTGGCAGAAGCAAATGACTGTAGTTTTAAAATGTTGCCTTTTTGGAATCGAAGTTGAAGTTTCTGAT